>NC_053167.1:140552446-140802446 GCF_016835505.1 Polypterus senegalus | reverse complement strand
GATAGATAGATAGATAGATAGATAGATAGAGATAGATAGATAGATAGATAGAATACATAGATAGAAGATAGATAGATATTTTTTTAATACACTCCATGTCCAAATGATCATATCACTTAATAAAAAGACGAGTGGTTGAGTTGGGAACATGTCTCCAAGGATAAAAAAAAAAAAAAATCCGCGCGTCTCCTTATTATTACACTATGTAGAATAGTCGGCCAAATTGGGTCAATTTTAGTTCGCCCGAACGTTTGGTCACAAATATATAGAAATACCGCCAACCCCCTCCAAAAAAAAATGCGGAGTCTTTTCTTGTTGTATCTGCCTTTGTCTGTTAATCTGCCTGTACCCCTGCATGTCATACGTAATAGTCGCACAAAAGTAAATATTTCTAACAAATTTATTAAATTAATGAATAGACATACGATGCTAGAAATAACACGATAAACAACGCAAATAGTGGCACCATCATATAAAAAGAACAACTCTATATTCCGTTAAATTAAAAACGACACCATGACGCGGCTTTAACTTGCACACTTCACCAAGAAATTGTCAAACCCAATAACAACAACAACAACAATAGGCCATCGTCTATAACTCCTCCTTGTCGAATGTGACAGCTTAAGAGACGAGTAGCGACCACATTCTGAGGGGAACCCGAAAAAAAACTTGCCTGACATAAACCCTGATAAAACGCAAAAAGTATAAGAGAATAAAAAAAGAAAGAAATATGGACCAATTTACAACAAAGAATAGCTTTATTAAATGTAACAGAAAAGATTTAAAGTGCATTCTAAATTCAAAAAAAATTTAAAAGAAAAATAAAAAAGCATGTTCCCCGAGTTCAAACGCGACCCCCTTGACGGAGCCACGTGGAAAGGAAGTTTTTTTGTGCTTTATGAAGAAATGCGAAAATTTCCGCGCAAGTTTTTTAATTACTGTCGGATGTCGGTTTCCACTTTTGATTGTCTGCTGCAGCTGGTGCAATGCCACATTGCACGCCGATCAACCAATATGCGACTTGGTGTTAGCCCCGAAGAGACTACTTGTCACTTTGAGGTAAGGAAACAGTAGTCGAGTGTGCGCTTACACCGGTGTTATGCACTGAAATGCCACCCCCGCCATGGATTGCCCCCCCCTACATAATCGTTATCAAATATTATATTAGAACATAAATTAATAGGTTCATGGTTTACAAATTACATGAGACAATAAAATAAAATAAGCAATATGAAAATATATATGTTGTATATGAAAACATAAAATATTAATATTTTTCATATACAACATGTAAACTATATATATCCGGTCCTCCGAAGCGTAAAATAAACGCGCAGAAAACGAACTAGAAGCGGTTTCCTTGCGTTCGTTGGGTTTTGAACGCCAAGAAAAAGCTGCATGCAACGTTTTTTTGATGCCGTATAAACGCGCTGCCGGACAAACGCACGTCACCAAAGCCCGTGTGAACACTCTCATTGACTCCTACGTGTAGAAAACACTCGGCGCTTGATCCGCGCTCACCGGACGCTACGAACGAAAAAAAAACGCTCGATTTTAACGCCCGTGTGAACAAGGCCTTAAACTTTCGAAGACATTCGCTTCCAAAGAAAGACAACATACTTATGTAACATGTGACAACTTTGCTAGGTGAGCACGTTATAAACCAGAGGCTGAAAGCAGGAGAGGTTATGGCGACTATCACTGACCCGCCCACGTCTAATTATTCCAACGAGGATAACTTTACACAAGCAGGTCAGAAAATGTAACCCCGCCCTTATTTTTTCACACCGTCTTGAGCTCAATCTCAGTCCCACCCCGCCTCACAGAGGTACACTTTTAAGAGCAGGGCGTGACATCAGCTCGCTTCTCCAAAATACAGCTTTTGTCGTCGGCAAGTCATTCCTGAGGAAAAATAAATAATTTTACGATTTTTCGAACTGGGGATCAAGGAGGAAATTGCTATGACATTCTCGATCTCTTAGTGGCAGTCCAGGATAACCACAATGATTTTCTGCAAACTTTGCCTGCATGTCATGCAAACGACCCCACCCCCTCCCGAATACTTAATCGTATAAAGAATTGGTTTACTGTTTTTAAAAAACGACATTTCAAAGAACAACCCTACCATGTTATCGCGTCTGTATTATTTCAGTACAGACGTTACTGAAAGTTCATTCACATAATTCACTTGTTCAGCGTCTGTAGTTCACTTCTTACGTTCTACCTGTAGTGTCCTAGAAAGATGATTCAGTTCATCTGGACATAGTTCTTTTCCAGGGAGATACGTTACATCACTCATCCAAGTGATTTACTCAATTTACATACCTGGATTATTGAGCATACATCGAGATCTCTGTAATTTCGCATTTAAAATCCTGCCACCCCCTCACCCTCCTCCACTTACCAGTATTACAGTACCATCCCTTGTATCCTGGGCACAGCACTTCATGGGATTCCGATGCAAATACTTTGCGCATCACCTTTGTGGATTACAACCCGCGACTATAATTAAACCCCACGCGTGTATTCCGTTCCGATTGCTTCTAAAGTGTCTTAACATCAAAGTTTGTGTTACACTACAACGCTAATGCATGGTTCAACATATCTCAATCCTAAATTTTCATACATTAAAAAAAGGAAAGTAAATTAAAAAAAATTTAAAAAACGAATTCTCCGACAGGTGTTGCCGATCATTCTGGAGCAGCGTATTAAGATAAGGCTTTTTCTAAAATTTCTTCCACATACTGTACATAGAATTTTGTACTATTTTTATTGCTTCCTTTTTCAATCGACATCATGTACATTCTATTCACTATTAATAGTAATAATAATATAACACATACTTACCTAAAATAGGGGCTAACAGAATGAAAAGTTTCCTCATGGCTAATATGACATTTAGTAAGTGTTCATTAAGTTGGAATTTTGAGACACTGGAGCGAAGGTGCTATATACAAAGCCACACATCCGCCGCTCCTCCCCCTTCCTTTCTATTGGCTAAATCCCCAACCCACGCCTGGCAGCAGCATTTTGGAGACAAACCGGCGCAAATAAGCCAGAAAACGAGACTCAAGGGCCTGCAGCAATATCTACTTGGGTAACTGGCGGTTTTCCAATAGTGCGGGGCAGCGTCGCAAGGAACAGACAGTATTATAACAAAGTATTCTTATGGTCCCGACAGTTTCCCCATATGACACGAGTCTATAGAAATCTTTATGTTTATGGTCATTAACATTTATTAAATATCTTATTTAACTTGTATTTTTCCGTAGTAAAGTTAGCCATTTGTAAAAGCACGATAGCGCTTTCTGCCAAATTAGTATTACATATTTTTGTCTTGATTTTCACAGCCATATTTCTCCATAAAGGCAGAAAATATAAAAACAACTTTGACTACATTGATTAAACATCATTATGAATCCAAGTGCCGTCTTTGTAAAAAGCAGAGAGACCACTATCCTGCTGCTCCCCTTCAGAGCCATGAAGCCCATGTTGTAAAGTATGCAGGTAATTATGCAAGAAGAGTGTGCGTGTGTTTCTTAATGACATAATAAAAAAAAGACACTAGGCTACTTTACTTACAAACAAGTATGATGTTTAGATTTCTTACCCAGACTGACCTTTTTAATTGCAGTTTTAAAAACCCGAGCTAATCCTGCATTTTCCGTTGTTTGGCAGGTTTTACTATCTACAGATGCAGCACAGCGTTTGTCACCAGTGGCCATTTCCATTGTTTTTGTTTAAATGTCACTATCAATGGTTTACTGTATGTTAGTATTTAATGTTTTTCCATTGATTTATTTTGTTGCTACTTGTATTAAGGCCTTCCAAGTCGAATGACTATTTTCATGTTGATGGTATGACCATTTCATATTTTAACTCTGTTTGTGTATGTCTGTATTTAATGTTGTGTCCAGATTTCCAAATGACCATTTGGTGGTTTCTCTGTAGAATGTGCTGTATTTCGTCTTTGAGGCTCTCTTCAATTTTACCGAGGTGTGTCTCAACTTTAGTCCTTGCTTGTTTCATTGTAGCATTTGTGGAGGGAGGATTGTATCTGGTTGTTGGTTTCCATTTTTGTCACCTTCTACAATTTGTGTTATGTTTATTTTATTACATTTGTATTTTTTTACTTTAGCATACTGTCCCTAGGGGTTTTGATGTTACAGAAACACCAACTTTCAAAATCCACATATTTTAAATGTATGTTTATAATGGTTTGCATAAATATTTTGTATCATTTAACTCCTTTTAACAAGTCTATACTGCTCAATCTTCTTTAGAATGCCATGTTGGCTTTAAGGAAGAGCTGGTGTAGAATGTCAGTTGAGATCTCCAGCACCAAGGGGTAAATAATTTAATTTCCTTTAACTTTCATTAATTTCTGTCATAATGTGGCAAATATACTTAGTCATGCTGTAAATTAAAGACAAATAATCAAAATGTTTACAATTATAAACTTAATGCTTCTTTTTGTAATCACTGAAGTAACTGCTCACATCAGACTGAGCGAGTAAACGCCCTTCTAAATGAAGTCCAAAAACCAAACAAAAAATTAGAAGGTGCACAAATGATGCGCAGCCAGGACAGGGTAATTTTTGTGCTTATTCTTCTATTTTTTTTTTTTTAGCACTTCTTTGGGTAAATTATTTTTTTTTTAATGTTTTCAGGTTTAGACCCTATTGAGCCATTAATGAAAAGACAGAAGATGAGTAAAGAATGTTTTGCTGTTCCGTAGCACTGCAATCATGCAGGTTTCACATCTTTTCTTTTAGAAGAAACATCAGCCTCCCTTCAACATCCAGCACAGGTCATTCATGAGCAAGGACAGACACATTTTATAAATTTCCATAGGAAAGATTAAATATGTTTTGTTCATGCCGTCTTACAATTCTTATTGTATATTGAATTAAATGTATGAAAAGACATGTAATTCTTGTCTCAGATGCATTCTATTAGTTGCTAACCAGTAGGAGTCTTCTGAAACAGAAAAGACAGCTCTTAAAGGCCTTAGAAAATTTGAAATGCATTATGTACTGTATTAGAGTATTGAAAGAAATATTGAAGACTTGTAGAATCTGCGAAGGGTGGCACGGTGGCGCAGTGGGTAGCGCTGCTGCCTCTCAGTTAGGAGACCTGGGTTCGCTTCCTGGGTGGAGTTTGCATGTTCTCCCCGTGTTTGCGTGGGTTTCCTCCCACAGTCCAATGACATGCAGGTTAGGTGCATTGGCAATTCTAAATTGTCCCTACTGTGTGGGTGTGTGTGCGCCTTCCGGTGGGCTAGCACCCTGCCCAGGGTTTGTTTCCTGCCTTGTGCAATGGGATTGGCTCCAGCAGACCCCCCATGACCCTGTAGTTAGGATATAGCGGGTTAGATAATGGATGGGTGGAATCTGTGATTGAAAGCAGTAATGTTAATAATAAACAAATTAAGAATATGCTGTACGTTTTTTGATTTCATTTTACATTCTTTGTAAATGTGGAGGAAAATCTTATAAGCTTGATGATGACCATTTTTAAAGAGTGTTTTTTTTTTTTCTTCTTCAATAAAATGTATTACAGCGACACAGAATCCCTTCAGCTTCTTACCGAGCCAGAGAAGTGGTGTGCTGAGAATCAGTCTGGGTTCAGGGGGCAAGTCTCACTCCCATCGTTACTGTCAATGGAGAAAGACGACATTGAGGAGGCCCTTCAGAAATATGATTTGCTATCTGAATTTCCAGAAGACGACGAGAGGGAATCTGTCCTTAGACCCTTCATTATCCTTTTTTCACATATGGAAGACATGCATCTGTTTTTAGATAATGTGAGAGGAAAAAAGAAGATGACTGTGTTTTGTGAGAAAATGTAACAAACATGGCCCTCACTGATCACTGAAAGAAAGAAAATCCTTTACCTTTAAAGTCTCAGCTTCATTTAACCTCACAATTTATCAGTTTTTTGAGTTTGAATGAGCTGTCAAAGATCACGCCTGGGCTCCTAACTGAAGCTTTATGATACGTATATGTCAAGTGGTCCAAGAGCAACATCAGAGACGCTAAAACCTTCTAAAATTTTGGACACCACTATCTCAGTTTTATTATCATTTAGATTAAGAAAATTCATTGCCATCCAGGTTTTAATATCATTCAAGCACATATGCATGGTCTGTATTGTCTCGCTTTGATTTTTGTAGAAAATAGATTTGAGTGTCATCAGCATAGCAGTGAAAGGAGAAGCCACACTAGTTAACAATGCGCCTAAAGGTAACAGGAGTATCAAAAAGAGAACAGGTCCAAGAATGGAACCCTGCAAGTAAGAGGAGCGACAGAGGACGAGAACTCGCCCAAATGAATAGAAAAGTTCCTATTGCTTAGATAAGATTTAAACCATTTAAGGGCATTACCTTGGATGCCTACAAACTGTTCAAGGTGGGATATAAGAATCGTAAGGTCCACAGCATCAAAAGCTGAGATCTAGCATGAAAGGAATGACAGAACATCCAGCACTGGTAGTTAGGAGGACAGTTTCAGTGGTGTAAGATCTGTATCTGGATTGGAATTTTTCCAGAATACAATTTTCATCCAGAAATGTTTGAGTTAGGACAACTTTTTTCAAAGACTTTAGATAAAAAATGGCAGTTTAGAAATTGGCCTGAAATTTGACACATTACAGGGTCCAGATTATTATTATTTTTTTTTAATAGGTTTCTGAACCACAGCAAGTTTCAAGGCAGCAGGAACACAACCAGTAGTCAAGCTAGCATTTACTAAGGTAACAACGCTTGGTCCAACAGAATCAATAAACCTCTTAACTAATCGAGAGGGGACACTGCTGTCCAGGGAGCAATCTGCAGGATTCAGGTGTTGCTCCAAATCAGACAACAGAGACGATGATACATGCTGGCTCAAAGTGGTCAAAGACAACTCAACATATTATGGGAAGAGATGAATCCTGAGCAGGCAGTGTGACTGATGACCTAATAACGGTAATCTTAATTACAAAAAATTATAGCACCATTTGGAGAGTAAGTTTAGATTAAAGGATTTAAAATCACTAAAAAAATAATTATTATTGCATCTACCCAAACATAACATTTTTAAAGTTAATTTTAAAATCTGAATCAATGTGTTAGTTCAGTTCCAAAATAAATAAAAGACAGTTTATGGAAGCAAGTCACAGAGGGTGCAACTTTCAATAATGCAAATTTTTACATTTCTTTAGAAAAATAAACAATATCTATTAAGCAATTTAAGGGATAAATTCGGTACTTGTGTACTAGACGGCAGTTCCTACCCTTTCTATTGTTAGACTTCATGGGGGGGGCGCCCCGGTTGCTTAATTTTTGGAGTTTAAATTATTAGACTGTCCTACCCCAACCACAAATGTGAACCTTAAAGTTAGTGGGGGGTGGAGCTTAGTTGCCTATAGGTTCTTAATGTTAAAGTCCCCTTTGGGTGCCTAATGTTAAAAACGAAAATCCGATTTGCGTCATGATAATAGAAAAGGGTACCAGTCGTCTGTTTAGTACTCAAGTACCCAAAATTCCTACTCATAACCCAAAGAGCCCCATCATCAGCATACAATGATTTACCCATATCCATTTCTATCTGGGAAAAATATATCATTTATCATAATATTAAACAACTAGACATTAACACTAGAATTACCAGAGCCTACGATAAAACTCGTAAATCTGTCCCACCTTAAATCGCTTCTTAAAACCATTCTCACCTCTCCGCCAGCGTCTTTTGTCATCTAAATGTGCTGATAAAAGAAAAGCTGCAAGTAGCCAACTAATACATCCCCCCACCGACTTAGAACGTGCACAAACTTCTCCCAGCTCATGCCTTGATTGATTTTCTGGGAGTGAAGTGGAGTTTTAGAGTGGAACTAATAGATCGTTCTTTGGAACACACGCATTTCATGTCTGTTCTGTTTCTACAGTAATCTGTGTCAACACATTGTTAAAACAGAAACGTTTTTTATATTCTAGTAGTAGATGACAAAATGTATGCATAAACTATATAATGTATGAAGCCTGAAGTCCAAATATCAAAAGAAAGATTTGTACCTTCTGTGAAAATATAACACAACAATTGAGCTTTTATTCAAAAGTATAACTGCAGAAACAAAAAGCCGCCTTAACATGCGACTTTGACAATTGTTTATTATGATTTCCTCCGTGGTGCAACTGACTCAGCTGCCGACTGGGAATCAAAAGGTCGCGAGTTCGATTCTGAACCTCTCCGTTTTGAGAAGAAAACTGCTCTTAGTCTTACTATTTTAGAATAAAAACATACATTTGATTTCAGTCTGTAACAGCCGGTGCAATTTATGATACTTGTAAAGGTTAGCTTTTTTATTTTTATTTTTTATTAGTCAGTTTTATTATCTCAGCCGTGTTCATGAGCCCAAACACACCCCACCCCTGCATCTGATACTGCTGTTTTCACATAGACGCGCTATAACAGACGTAAACTCAGCTCCCTTCTACATCGGAGCAAGAATGCACATACCATTGCTTGCATACTAAAGTGTCAGCAGGCACTTTTCATGGCATTACACACATTTTTGAGCATGCCCTCTGCACACTACTTGTGACTTTAGGCTTTAGGAAGTAAGTAAATAAATAAAGGTAAATCGTGTCATAAAATGAATTCTTTAATGTGTTTGCACAGATTACTGTAGAAACGGAACAGACATGAAATGCGTGTGTTACAAATAACAATCTATTATTTCCACTCTAAAACTCCACTTCACTCCCAGAAAATCAATCAAGGCATGAGCTGGGAGAAGTTTATGCACGTTCTAAGTCGGTGGGGGGATTTTTATCAGCACATTTAGATGACAAAAGACGCTGGTGGAGAGCTGTAAACGATTTTAAGAAGCGATTTAAGGTGGGACAGATTTACGAGTTTTTTCGTAGGCTCTAGTAATTCTAGTGTTAAGCCCGTTACAATAACGGGCACTAGAATAGTAGTGCATAAACATTCATAGGAACAGTCTATATTAAATGGCAAGGGACCTTGTATGTGGCTGTAATATGTGTCACTGTATTGTGTGCCTTTAATTTTCTCTCGCAGTAATACTGGTCTATACAGGGTGACACAGAAAAACGGGAACTTTTGAAATGCGTAGTGGCAGCACTGTGGAACAGGGACCTGGAGCTGTAAACAATCTCGCCATTTAGTAATTTAGTAATCAATTGCAAGGCGATCAATGGCAGCTGTGCGAGAATTGTTCAGTAACAGTGTCATCTCAAGATTTGGTGATATTCCCTGGACCTCAAGATCACCGGATTTGTCCGTTTGTGATTTTCACTAAAAATTCTTAATATTTTCAGTCAGAGCCATAAAGAGGTCTGACTATCCCAAAACCCTATACGCACTTTCAAAATGGGGGCAATTTAAAAAAAAAAAAAAAAAATTGGTCCAGTTTCTGTGCAGGCAAAGATTACTGCATGAAATCTTACAGACACATAGCCAGGGACCTGCTGAATAGATTAAGGGCAGCCCCAAGTCCCTACCCTTTATTTGGAGCGACTCAGCGACAGATAGATAGATAGATAGATAGATAGATAGATAGATAGATAGATAGATAGATAGATATGAAAGGCACTATATGATAGATAATTATTTTTTTAATACACTCCATGTCGAAATGATCATATCACTTAATAAAAAGACGGGTGGTTGAGTTGGGAACATATCTCCAAGGATAAAAGAAAAAAAAATTTGCGCGTCTCATTATTACACTATGTAGAATAGTCGGCCAAATTGTGTCAATTTTAGTTGGCACGAACGTTTGGTCACAAATTTATAGAAATACCAAGGCCTACAAGGCATACTTCGGCATGCCTGTCAGGGATCAAGACAAGCCCTGGGCACCTCATTTCACATGCGAATATTGTAAGAAATCTCTTGAAGGTTGGTACAGGGGAGAAAAAAGAGCCATGAAGTTTGCTATCCCACGAATTTGGCGGCAACCGACTGACCACTCAAGCCAAGCAACTGCTACTTCTGCATGGTGGATCCTATACCAAACGTCGCACTGGCAAGAATGCGCCTCAAATCGTTTATCCAGACATTCCTTCTTCCATTGCCCCAGTACCACACTGCCCCGAGCTGCCCGTTCCCACTCCTCCGAAGAGGGATCAGCCATCTTCAGGAGACAGCAGCAAGTCAAACAGTAAGGAAGATATAGCAGATCCAGATTGCGGTTTCACAGACGCGGCTGAGGAGAGAAGACCATACTTCCCCAACCAGAAAGACGTCAACGATCGTTGCAGTGGTTCACGGCTTCCTGGGTAATCACAAGGCTGAAAACTATGTGCAGTTGGTTCAGACTCTTATAAAGAATTACGCCAAAATGGGATGCAGAATGTCTCTCAAAGTCCATATCCTTGACGCTCATCTTGACAAATTCAAGGAGAACATGGGAGCTTACTCAGAGGAGCAAGGCGAGCGTTTTCATCAGGATATACTGGACTTTGAACGTTTTCGTTATACTGTCCTTGGTAACGACATGATGGGGGACTACATTTGGGGGCTTCTTCAAGAATGCGATTTGCAATACAGTCGCAAATCTAGAAAACCTACTCATTTCTGAAACTTTTTGAGTGGTTTTGACTGTCTTTGTCTATTTACCATGCAAGTGTTGTTCTTTATCAGACCGCATGAACGAAAAGATAAAAATTCCCTTGTTTTGTCACTATAAATACAAAATTTTCTGGGCTGTGGTCATAAAATCAAAGTTTGTGCTGAATGTAGTCGTTTTTCCATTGGCTTTAGACATAAGCAGTTGAAATATAACTCTTGGAAGCCAGGAACAAAAATTGTGTTACATAGTGTTATTAAATTAATGAATAGACATACGATGCTAGAAATAACACGATAAACAACGCAAATAGTGGAACCATCCTATAAAAAGAACAACTCTATATTCGGTTAAATTAAAAACGACACCCTGACGCGGCTTTAACTTGCACACTTCACCAAGAAATCGTCAAACCCAATAACAACAACAACAGGCCATCGTCTATAACTCCTCCTTGTCGAACGTGACAGCTTAAAAGAGTCGAGTAAGAGCAACCACATTCTGAGGGGAACATGAAAAAAAACTTGCCTGACATAAACCCCGATTAAACGCAAAAAGTATTAAACTTTCGAAGACGTTCGCTTCCAAAGAAAGACAACATACTTATGTAACATGTGACAACTTTGCTAGGTGAGCACGTTATAAACCAGAGGCTGAAAGCAGGAGAGGTTATGGCGACTATCACTGACCCGCCCACATCTAATTATTCCAACGAGGATAACTTTACACAAGTAGGTCAGAAAGTCTAACCCCGCCCTTATTTTTTCACACTGGTTTGAGCTCAATCTCAGTCCCCCGCCTCACAGAGTGGTACACTTAACAGCAGGGCGTGACATCAGCTCGCTTCTGCAATATGCAGCTTTTGTCGTCGGCAAGTCATTCTTGAGGAAAAATAAATAATTTTACGATTTTTCGAACTGGGGATCAAGGAGGAAATTGCTATGACATTCTCGATCTCTTAGTGGCAGTCCAGGATAACAGAATGATTTTCTGCAAACTTTGCCTGCATGTCATGCAAACGACCCCACCCCCTCCCGCATACTTAATCGTATAAAGAATTGGTTTACTGTTTTTAAAAAACGACATTTCAAAGAACAACCTACCATGTTATCGCGTCTGTATTATTTCAGTACTTCACTTCACTTCACTTGTTCAGCGTCTGTATAGTTCACTTCTTACGTTCTACCTGCAGTGTCCTAGAAAGTTGATTCAGTTTATCTGGACATAATTCTTTTCCAGGGAGATACGTTACATCACTCATCCAAGTGATTTACTCAATTTACATACCTGGATTATTGAGCATACATCGAGATATCTGTAGTTTCTCATTTAAAATCCTGCCGTCCCCCTCACCCTCCTCCACTTACCAGTATTACAGTACCATCCCTTGTATCCTGGGCACAGCACTTCATTGGATTCCGATGCAAATATTTTGCGCATCACCTTTGTGGATTACAACCCGCGACTATAATTAAACCCCACGCGTGTATTCCGTTCCGATTGCTTCTAAAGTGTCTTAACATCAAAGCTTGTGTTACACTACAACGCTAATGCATGGCTCAACATATCTCAATCCTAAATTTTCATACATTAAAAAAAGGAAAGTAAATTAAAAAAACGAATTCTCCGACAGGTGTTGCCGATCATTCTGAAGCAGCGTATTAGAGAAGGCTTTTTCTAAAATTTCTTCCACATACTGTACATAGAATTTTGTACTATTTTTATTGCTGCCTTTTTCAATCGACATTATGTACATTCTATTCACTATTAACAATAATAATAATAACATAACACATACTTACCTAAAATAGGGGCTAACAGAATGAAAAGTTTCCTCATGGCTAATATGACAGTTAGTAAGTGTTCATTAAGTTGGAATTTTGAGACTCTGGAGCGAAGGTGCTATATACAAAGCCACTCCTCCCCCTTCCTTTCTATTGGCTAAATCCCCAACCCACGCCAGGCAGCAGCCGAAAAATGGAGAAAAGCAGGAGGAAGAAGCACTTGTAGAGAAAAGCAGGAGGAAGAAGCACTTGTAGAGAAGCAGTTTTAGACTCGGAAGTGACTTTACCATTTCTAGGCAAGGCGAAAACTACGCCTTCATTTATCGAACACAACAAGTCTTAGTTTTTAGCACGAGCGCGGCATTTTTGAGCACGAACAAAATATGACAGAAAACAGCATAATTATAAACCTGTACATTATGCAAAACGTTTTTCAGAACAGTTTGAAAAGTTAACTTTACGTTTACATGTATGTAATCTTTGGCTGAGGAGCTCTGTCTCCCCTCTCTCTCTCTCTGTCTCCTCTCTCTCTCTCTCTCTCTCTCTCTCTCTGTTTCTGTCTCTCTCTCTCTCTGTCTCCTCTCTCTCTCTCTCTCTCTCGCTAACATGTGAATATTTCTTACAGGACAATGGCGTTCACCAAAGGGGCACTGGAGAGTGTGAATGAGACCCAGAGCAGTGAGGAGGTATATACTGTATGTAATATCTAATATTATTTAAATAGGCATGTAGAAATACATGTTTTGTTTAATTCTCTTTGTGGTCTTTATCTAAAGGAACCACTAATAAAAAGGGACCTCCACACTGCAGTAAAATGGTTGCGCCATCATAGACAGTTGTTCAGAGGTGCCGTGTCTGAGCCCCATTTTCTGGAGATGGAGGAGGAGGAGGACCAAAGCCAAGCTCTCCAGGACATCATCGATGAAGTCGAAACTGAAGATTTAATTTTGGCAAAAGAACCCTTTTTATTTATTTTTCAGTTTAGGGATGGACCTTTTCACTCAGGAATGTCGGGATGAAATGAAACTTAAAGTAAACTGCATATTTAATGAATCAGTATAATTATTGTCTGTTGCTACATTGATTGTTACTTGTCTTTTATTGTGCATTAATACTCTGTTGATTTCAGTTTATAATACTTTGATTTTTCTGTTTTCCTTTGATGGTGGGTAGTTTTTGAAAATAAACAATTTAACTGCAAGTCTTTTTTTGGGTTTACTGCTCATTTAAAGCCCACTTAGTGCTATCTAAAGGCTCCTTTAAAATATTTTTTAAAAATATTTCATCACAGAACAAACACGAAAATTAGTAAAAATGTCTCCTTTTGGAGATAATGTAGTGTTTTTTTGAGGGTTTGCTTGGAGGACAGAACATTATTTTGGTACAGCAGTGAAAGACTTGAGGTCTTGGACATTATGAAGATGCTGCTGTGCAATAATGTAATATTGTGGTTTACTAAGTCACTACACACGTTACTGAAGTAAACTCAATGGTAGTTTTAGATAGCCTCACACTTCAGTCCTTCACAAATACAGTAGTTTACAAACATCGTATTTTAATTTCTCTTTGAGAAGCATGAAAGAATTGTGTTGAATCTCAATTTATGATTACATTTTTGCTACGTATGTACTATTGGGACTTTTTTTTTTTAAATCAGATGGTCACTTTATTTTAACAAGCAATGTAAATAACCTGTTTACTCTTTACTCTCCAATCACATTCTATGTGTTTATCAAGCAGAATTTAATATTTTCATTTTCTACACAATACTGTAATAACTGTACGCAGTGAGAAACACAAACACACTCACTATGCATACACACTACAGGTACCATCATTGGTTCCTCTGTGGATTGGACTGTTGAATCGACACAATGGCTGTACATGCTGGGGTCTTTGGCACTTGTCGTCCCAGTAGCATGTGAGGTGTCACCAATGGTTTACCCTGCTCCTCAAGATGGCTCTGTCTTCTCCCTGTTCCAGCCTCGGTACAAGGTTGCCCAGATGACAAAAGTATTTTTTATGAGATGTTCAATATGTTGAAAAAATTGCCTGTGGCCAGCATCCAACGTAATGTTTTGTCTAAATTCTCCACTTCTCTTTTTGTAGAATTAGCGTCCATTATCATTTCTGGCTATGGAATCTCCTCTCTCTGTGCAGGTCACATTGTGCATCAAGGATGTGCCATTTGTTTAGACAAACGTGAAGGTCTTCACTGGCCTAATCTGTGTGGCCAGCAGTTGAGATGGGAGCTCTGGTTTATTCTTATTGTGCTAAGCATTGTTACCTTCATCTTGAGGAGCTGCTGTCCCTGTTTGTGTAAAAGTAAAAGTTAATGCATATGGCGTTGTGGCCATGCAGCTTATGTCATGTCCAGAGTAACCCTCACGCCTTCATTTCTCACAGGAGTTCCTCCATCTGACTTCCCCTTGTTAATGAAATGACATCCTCTGTGCTTTCCTTTGAGCAAGTTATTTGTAGCTTTGGACTGGCTTATCATTTTTATGCAGATGATGTTTAGATCTGCTTCAATGTTAAAAGTGACACTTCATCACAGCCTTCTCAGCTCACAATTTGCTTCAGTGAAATTAAATTAAAATTAAAACCTGAACAGAGCAAAACTCTTTAAAATTAAATTGCAACATAACTTATCTCCTGCAAAGCGGCACTAAAGTGCAACTTAAGAAAACAAACTCCTCTTCAGCCATTCTGGGTGATGATCTCATCAGACCTTCTTTTACTGCAAAGAATCTCGGTATCACTTTGATTCCTCCTTTTCTTATTTCAACCATGTAAGCCACATTAAGAAACTACCACCTGTGTCACATTTCTTATGTTTGCTCATTCCCGTCCTTTTCTAATGGTGAAAATCTTGTCCCTGCTGTTATCACATCCAGCATTGATTATTATAAGTCACTACTGGCAGGTGCCACTTCTAATCTTACTGTATATCACAGCTCCAGCTGATTCAAAACTCAACTGCAAGAGTCCTGACACGGACCACCGACAGCAAGCACATCCCAGCCATACTGAGAAAAGCTCTATATAAAAAATATAATGAATTATTATTATTATTATTATTATTATCCTGCTGCACCTTCACTGGTCCCTGTGTCTTACAGGATTGAATATCAAATTCTGTTACTGACCTGCCCACTGAGGTCCTCTCATTCTGTGCCCCCCACTAACCTGCACTCTGTGGGTGACAGCAGGGCCTTCAGCTGTATATAGCGCCCTGACTGTAGAATGACCTCCCAAAATTAATGACATCAGCTGCCTCCATTCATTTGTTTTTAACTCATTCGTTTAGGAAGACATTAAACAGACCTGACATTCTGCCCTTTCAGTTTACCCCCTCTATCTGTCCAGGTACTCAGGGTTTGCCTTATCACAAATTATGTTATTTGTTCAAAAATTTGTTGTAGTATTATATGTTGTATATTAGGCTGGATTATTGTCTTTTATTCTATTTGAATGTTTTGTATATCCTGTATTTATCTTTATTTAGTGGAGATATTTGTATCCAATGTTATACAGGTCTTGTTGTTCTTTCTGAAGTTTGGGCATAGGAAGGGTGCTATATAAATACATTAGGGTTATTAATAATTTTTTTGGTGGCTTATAATAATAAGTGATAAAAACTAGAGATGTTCAATGTAAGGCAATTAATATATAGCATAATTCAGTGTATAACGTATTGCCGTTTTCTTCACATACATGTTTAAAAATATTAGATAGGCTAAAATGTTTATTCTTAATTGGTTTAGAACAATATTGCACGCATTCATAGTACATTTTAAAAAATGTAATCACTTTTATTATTAACGTTTTACTAAAATCTAACGTGGTGCAAACATTGTAATTATATTGTATATTTCGTTTCATGAGTGTAAACGAAAAACTATTTTCAAATAACACAGATCTTAACGATTTTAAATTTTGTCGACATGTTAAATGGTTCCCAGAGACCCGAACACAACATAAATGTTAATAGTGTATTTCACAGAAACGATCCGTATCGTTTAGTTTGATGTATGACACGACGTGATGGCAGAAACCCTCCGAACTTCACAAGGATGTGTATTATTTAGTTTTTTGTACTGTTTTTCCTTCTCAGTTTTATCTTTTAATGTTTGAACGGGTCTTTGACCCGACGTTACTTTCCGGGCGTTGCCGAGATCTGCCGAAACCTTCCAAAAGTTATTTTCCGATTCTCCGTTCTCAAACTGCGGTGACGTCAGTTCTGACTTGGAGAAGACTTACTTGCCAAGACCGGCCGAAACCTTCCGAAAGTAATGTTACGACGTCAGTCCTGAAACGTCACTTCCGGGTCTACAACGGCGGGTCTGAAACTGCTGTGACGTATGGTGCTGTGGCTCTGCAAGTGGACGATATTGGCACAGCCTGGCAGTAAGGAGACTTCCTTGTGGGTTTCCTCCCACAGTCCAAAGACATGCAGGTTGGGTGGATTGGCGATTCTAAATTGGCCCTGGTGGGTGTGTGTGTCCTGCGGTGGGTTGGCGCCCTGCCCTGGATTGGTTCCTGCCTTGTACACTGTGTTCGATTCAGTGGGTTGGAAATGGAACGGATGGATGGATGGATCTTTAGGAGGGGGGATGATCCTTTATTAATCTCAGTATTTCTTGTTTTTTATTTTTTTTAATTCTTATGAAGTGTATCTGTGATATCCTTCACTTGGATGTTACAGATTGTATTGAGTAAGTAAAGCTGGAAAAAATATTGTTTTTTTGTGTTTTAATTTAAGGCTATAAAGCAAAAAAAACGATATGAGAATATTTCTTTAAAAATTAAAGGAACACTTTGTAATCAGAGTATAGCATGAAGTCAATGACACTTGTGGGCTATTGATCTGGTCAGTTAAGTAGCGGAGGGGCTTGTTAATCAGTTTCAGCTGATTTGGTGCCCTAGAGGGGCAACAATGAGATGACCCCCAAAACAGGAATAATTTAACAGGTGGTGGCCTCTGACATTTTTCCCTTCTCATCTGTTTTTTCACTAGTTGTGTATTTGGCTACGGTCAGTGTCACTACTGGTAGCATAAGGCCATACCTGGACTCTACAGAGGTGGCACAGGTAGTCTAACTTCTCCACGACTGGCACATCAACACATGCCATTGCCAGAAGATTTGCTCATCATTTTTTCCCCTTTGATTTCGAATGCCTATGTATGTATATTTCTGTTTTTCTATCAAAACAGGGGCCCCAGCAGGGCCTATGAGGCTGTTAAGATGGGTGTCGGCTTACGGATATTTTTGCCAAAAAAAGTGCTTTTAGATTCACACACTAAAAAACACCTATTAGTGTTTTAACACTACACAGCAAAAAATAGTTAATTGGGGGAAAAAAAAACTATTAGAACAAAAAAAGCGGTTGATTTTTAATTAACTTAAAAGAAGTTAAATAATAATACTAATACATTTTATTTGAAAGTGCCTTTCAAAACACTCAAGGACACTGTACACAGTAAAAAATAATAATAAAAGTAAGAAAATAAAAAGCAGGCAAAAGAGCAGGTAATTTACAAGATCATAAAAAAATAAAACATAAAACAGTTCCAAGATAGGAAAATGGAGAAAGTTATGTGGGATAAGCTATTTTGAATAGGTGAGTTTTAGTCTAGACTTAAAAAGAGAGAAAGAGGTGATGTTTCTTATTTCAGGAGGTAGGGAATTCCAAAGTCGAGGAGCAGAGCAACTGAAAGCCCTGCTCCTCATAGTGACAAGACGGGGGACAGGGACAGAGAGAGAAAGAGAAGAAGAGGATCTGAGACACCGCGATGGGATGATGATCTGTACCAAATCAGAGAGATATGGAGGAGAGAGATGATGAATAGCCTTAAATGTATACAGAAGTATTTTAAAATTAATGCGATATTTGACCGGAAGCCAATGGAGCTGCTGGAGAACAGGGGTGATGTGGTGAATAGAAGGGGTCCTGGTGATAATACGGGCAGCAGAGTTCTGAACACGTTGAAGCTTATGAATTGATTTTTGAGAAAGACCAAAAAGAAGTGAATTACAATAGTCAAGCCGAGAAGTAACAAGGCTGTGAACAAGAATGGCAGTGGCCTGTGGAGTAAGAAAGGAACGGAGACGATTGATGTTACGCAACTGAAAATAAGCAGACCGAGTGACATTATTGATGTGTGAATTAAAAGACAGAGTACTGTCAAGGATGACACCCAAACTTTTCACACATGGGGAAACAGAGACTGGCAAGTTATTGATAGCAATAGAAAAACTATTAGTTCTGGATAATGTTGATTTAGAGCCTACCAGGAGAAGCTCTGATTTATTGCTGTTGAGTTTCAGAAAGTTAAAAGAGAACCAAGTATTTAGTTCAACTAAACAGAGAGTGAGGGAAGATGGGGGGAGAGCAGAATCAGGTTTGGTGGACAAATAAAGCTGGGTGTCATCAGCATAACAGTGAAACTGAATATTATATTTACGAAAAATATATCCAAGCGGGAGAAGGTAGATAATGAAAAGAAGGGGCCCCAGGACAGATCCCTGGGGGACGCCAGTGACCAGAGGAAAGGACTGAGAAGTGAATGATTTCAATCGAATAAACTGAGTACGATCAGACAAGTATGACTTGAACCAGGCTAGAGGAGTATGAGAGAGACCGATTGAGACTAACCTACTAAGTAGAATGGGGTGAGAAATAGTGTCAAAAGCTGCACTCAGATCCAAAAGAATAAGAATGGAAAGTAAACCGGAGTCAGCAGCCATAAGGAGATCATTGGTTATTTTTAGAAGTGCTGTTTCAGTGCTGTGAAAGGGGCGAAAGCCAGACTGGTACCGTTCATACAGATTATTATTAGTTAAATAGGAGTGGATCTGTGCAGCAACTATCTTTAAATGGCAGGGACACAACGTGGGTATTGAAAACTTTTCACTGCTACACCAATATTGTACTTATAAACTTAGTACAGTTGCACACAGAGTATTATAAAGTATGTCTTTATATGGAGTATTATGATTAAGGGCAGAGAGACCCCACTCACATTTGTGTATGTTGATGAGGCAGACTTAAACCTCAACAAGGCATGGCAGGAATCTCATTGGGCACAGAGCCACCAGTGGACATGCCTGGACAACATGGTCATTATATTATCAATATTATATTATAAACATCATTGGGGCAGAAGTTTGTAAATGACACACATGGTGTAACTATTTGGTCACACTCTCTTTGTGACCGATCAACTTTGTGTGTTGTGATGCATGTCGTGAGTGTTTTAGAGCCTTTTGCACACCTGTGGTGCTGCTTTGAGAAATGCATGAACTGCTTTGGGAAACGCTTCCGCAGTGAGAATGGCATTTGTGGTGTAAGAAACTTGTCAGATCAATTGAGAAACACTGAAATAACAGGAATCAACTTTAAATTCAGAGGCTGCTTTAAGTGAAATTGGTTTAAGTTCTAGGCCTCAACTTAGCTGGTTATCTAGGTTCAGTTCACATCTCATTTCTGTTTAGGTGTCATTTATCCATCCATCCATTATCCAGCCCGCTATATCCTAACTACAGGGTCGGGGGGTCTGCTGGAGCCAATCCCAGCCAACACTGGGCACAAGGCAGCGACAAACCCTGGGTAGGACGCCAGCCCACTGCAGGGTGCGCACACACACCAAGCACACAAAAAAATTTCATGAAAAATAAAAATTTAGTAACACAGCGTACACGTTATTAGAGTACATGTCAAATGTCAATGTCATGTCCAAGTGCCAGTACCCTACTAAGCTATTAGCTGCTCATTTACATCCATTCATCCATCATCCAACCCAATATATCCCAACTACAGGGTCTTCTGGAGCCAACCCCAGCCCACCGCAGGGCCACACATACACACCCACCACACACATACACAGGTACAATTTAGGATCACCAATGCACCCAACCTGCATGTCTTTGGACTGTGGGAGGAAACCCACGCAGACACGGGGACAACATGCAAACTCCACGCAGGGAAGACTCGGGAAGCGAACCCGGGTCTCCTAAATGCGAGGCAGCAGCGCTACCCACTGCACCTAGGCGTTAATTAATAAAATAAAATAAAATAAAAAAAAAAAAGGAAACAGGGTTTTTGGAATTAAAAGGAGTCAAAGTTCTAAAAAGAAAGACAATTAAAATTAAGGCAAAAGAAGTTAAATTTGCAAAAATGGTCAATGACTAAGAAAATGGTTAGAACGAAAAGCTACAACCACTGTAGCCCTCCAGGATTGGAGATGGACACCCCTGCCCTACACCATCCAGATAAAGGAATAGAGAGTTTGCGTTCACTATCTCGTTGTCCTTTTACAGATACCCGCCTGAGTACACATCCATTTTCTGTCCTGTGTCAGGGTCACACATATAGGACGGTACGTTATAGGAAGATGCTGCTGGCTGGCAGTGTTTATAGCAGTGGTACCAAGTGAAAATCAAAGCAAGTGTCAAACAAAGCTGCTTGTCTACATCAATGATTAAATGAGGTGCTCCATGTTTTCATACCAAAATTTAATTTAGTATTTCAATGCTTCCTAGCAAAATAAAAGACACCTACTACATTAACATTGCACAGACACACAGTGATAGCAATGCAGGCAAAACAGCGTACTGAATACAAATGCTAAATTTGAGTCAGACATTTGTTTTTTTGATGGCAAACAACTGTTCACGAGTATGGCTCCTAACAATCGAAGAACAGAATGAAAGAATTTTCAGTCTATAAACAGATTTGAATGGTACATTGTAATGTAATGCAATGTCTCGTTTAGAATTAACAGAGTACAAGTAGCCCTGCAGTGGGCTGGCATCCTGCCCGGATTCATTTCTTGCCTTGCGCCCTGTGTTGGCTGGGATTGGCTCCAGCAGACCCCCGTGACCCTGTAGTTAGGATATAGCGGGTTGGATAATAGATGGATGGAGGCATAAAAGTAACACCAGTCCATGAAATTTTCTAATTCTGGATTTGTACACGTGCTAGCAAATAAATTCTGATCACTCATATAATATACTTTAAAAACAGTGCAACAACAATAGTTTTTTTCAAGATTTCTGGAATAATGAGATTAATGTAAAACTGACAAGTATGATTTGAAGTAAGCAACCTTTATGTTGGGACAAATATAAAAAAAAAAGGGACAGATTTTGGCATTTAAAGCAACAAGAGTTTGTGACATTTGAAATTTGAATCATTGTGGACTCATTTGCTAAACATTACACTTTAGTAAGTTTTTAACCAGCTAATAATGCAACTACAATTCTTACAACTGCATAGGTTACACCAAACCGAGGGCTTTTCTGACAAACCAGATTTCAAAAGCATGTTGTTACAAAAGCAGCTTTAAAAAGAGCAAATTTGAAATGTCCAGAGTTATCTTGGAACTCACAAATTCAGCAGTACAGATAATAATGCTTTAATTTTTATTTTATTAGTATTGATTGACATTATGATCTTTAGCGAGAGTAGGGAGCAGGTTGAGGAGACCCTGGAGAGGTGGAGATATGAGAGGAGAGGAGTGAAGGTCAGTAGAACCACCAGGACAGAATACATGTGTGTGAATGAGAGGAGGGTCAGTGGAGTGGTGAGGATGAGGGGAGTAGAGCTGGCAAAGGTGGAGGAGTTTAAATACTTGGGATCAACAGTACAGAGTAATGGAGAGTGTGGAAGAGAAGTGAAGAAGAGAGCGCAAGCAGAGTGGAGAAGAGTGTCAGGAGTGATTGGTGACAGACGGGTATCAGCAAGAGTGACAGGGAAGGTCTACAGGACGGTAGTGAGACCAGCTGTGGTATATGGGCTGGAGATGGTGGCACAGGAGACAGAGCTGGAGGTGGCAGAGTTAAAGATGCTAAGATTTGCATTGAGTGTGACGAGGATGGACAGGATTAGAAATGAGGACATTAGAGGGTCAGCTCCGTGGGTGGGACGGTTGGGAGACAAAGTCAGAGAGGCGAGATTGCGTTGGTTTGGACGTGTGCAGTGGAGAGATGCTGGGGATATTGGGAGAAGGATGCTAAGGATAGAGCTGCCAGGGAAGAGGAGGAGAGGAAGGCCTTAATGAAGGTTTATGGATGTGATGAGAGAGGACATGCAGGTGATGGGGGTGACAGAACAAGATGACAAGGACAGGGAAGATATGGAAAAAAGATAATCCGCTGTGACAACCCCTAATGGGAGCAGCTGAAAGAAGTAGTAGTATTTATTTTAGTTGCTGGTGAAAAATGTCAGAGAATAAAATTAGAATGTGTACCTGAAATTAAATTAGGTTGTCCATGATGGAATGATTCTTAAAAAAAATTAAAAAAAATGAATCCCACGTTTAAATCACCATACAATAACAAACCCCCCTTGTTGTTAGCGGGGAAAATCCAATGCCTGTCACATTATCCCTAGTATGTGCTTGGTGTGTGTGTGTGTGTGTGTCCTGCGGTGGGCTGGCACCCTGCCTGGCATGTTTCCTGCCTTGCCCCCTGTGTTGGCTGGGATTGGCTCCAGCAGACCCCCATGACCCTGTAGTTAGGATATAGCGGGTTGGATAATGGGTGAATGGATGTCACAAATTCAATTCAAGCCTTGCAGTGTGTTTCGATAATGCTAGTTTAGTAAATGTTAGCTGGGTACCTACTTGATTGATACACCACTATTTTAAATTTACCGTTACTGTTAAAATATAAAATATATATTGTTGAAACCATTACAGAAAAAAAGTTAAAATACTGTCCACTTGAATAATGAATTTACTTTCAATTAAATAGATGGTGAAAAGGATTTCTGTTCTTGTCATTTGGTATTGACTAAGTATCTAATATCGTAAAAATTTCACTGGTATTGAATACAAACATTCGGGTAATATGTTGTCCATAGTGTCTGCTTGCTCAGACAGGAGGGGAAAAAAAAAAATTCATAATACCACTCAAGCTCAACTTTTGTTAGTGTGAGATCTTAATAAATATATACATATATTTTATACAAACACTATATTATATATACATACACAGCAGTATGTGTTGTTTAGGGTTCTGGGGCAAATCCTATATAATAATTTATCACTTGCCCGTTTTGAGTCACTGCTCACCAAAAAGACTGTGCACATCACCATGTCCAGGAGTGAATGAGGAAGTGTGTCTGTTAATTTGAGTTTTTAAGAAAGAAAGAAAGAAAGAAAACCTACATACACAAACACACCCAAATGACTATTTGTGGGGGTCCCTGGCTCGGCCCAGCCCAAAAAGTATTTACTGTGTGAGGTCCAAATTGTTTCCCCGACTCCTGACCAACAGCACCAGTTCTTAACTGGTTTAATACACAAGCAACTACTAGATGGTACATGAATGAACGAACACACACAATGTGGGGAGTGGGTCTTAATACTCTTGCTTGTGTGTATGTGTGCGAGTATGTAGGGGGGTCATCGGTAACTGGTTGGGGTATGGTTCCTATTATAAACGTTCTGTGCAATTTTGTTTAACTTGCTATTTATTAATATATTCATTAAATAAATGATATTAAAAGAGCTGAATAGTGAAAAGTGCAGTTTCTTTTTAGACAAAAGAAGAAAAACCATAAACATTACATACTGTTTGAAACACATTATGTTTCGTAATAAGTATCTATAATATCTCTGGTTACTTTTTTGTGAGTAATGAGCAATGCAACAAAGTTACTTTTAAAAGACAATTTTCCCCCTAAACAAGAGGAGTCTCCCAAGGCTAAGTCCTCAGACTTGTACTGCCATGTTCTCCTTAGTCATGAGAGGACATACAGAAGGAAATTCAGTTGCTGCTACGCTCAAGACATACTTCTGTACAGTAATGCAGCCTGGAATACCCACTAGTGTGTTATATAAATAAAATTAGTATATTCAGTGGCGTGGAAATCAAATTTTTTCTACTTGTCCATGGACAAGTAAACTTAGAAAATCCAGTTGTCCGCCAGTTAAATTCACTTGCCCATAAACAAATATTAAAAGTGAAAAATAGTTTACTTTTTCTGATCTGTTTTATTGATACCAAAACTGCCTTCCATTTTAAAACTGAAAAAGTTCTTTCAGGGAGTAGTATTTTGCCACCTTGCTTTAGAACATTATATAAAAGATCCCTTATCATTTTAACTCTCTAATGAACAATGCTTTCATTATAGCTATACCAGTTCTGTTTCACATATTACAGATACAGTGGTGTGAAAAAATATTTGCCCCCTTCCTGATTTCTTATTCTTTTGCATGTTTGTCACACAAAATGTTTCTGATCATCAAACACATTTAACCATTAGTCAAATATAACACAAGTAAACACAAAATGCAGTTTTTAAATGTTGGTTTTATTATTTAGGGAGAAAAAAAAATCCAAACCTACATGGCCCTGTGTGAAAAAGTAATTGCCCCCTTGTTCAAAAATCACCTAACTGTGGTGTATCACAGCTGAGTTCAATTTCCTGATTACTGCCACACCTGTTTCAATCAAGACATCACTTAAATAGGAGCTGCCTGACACAGAGAAGTAGACCAAAAGCACCTCAAAAGCTAGACATCATGCCAAGATCCAAAGAAATTCAGGAACAAATGAGAACAGAAGTAATTGAGATCTATCAGTCTGGTAAAGGTTATAAAGCCATTTCTAAAGTTTTGGGACTCCAGCGAACCACAGTGAGAGCCATTATCCACAAATGGCAAAAACATGGAACAGTGGTGAACCTTCCCAGGAGTGGCCGACAGACCAAAATTACCCCAAGAGCGCAGAGCGACTCATCCGAGAGGTCACAAAGACCCCAGGACAACGTCTAAAGAACTGCAGGCCTCACTTGCCTCAATTAATGTCAGTGTTCACGACTCCACCATAAGAAAGAGACTGGGCAAAACGGCCTCCATGGCAGATTTCCAAGACGCAAACCACTGTTAAGCAAAAAGAACATTAGGGCTTGTCTCAATTTTGCTAAGAAACATCTCAATGATTGCCAAGACTTTTGGGAAAATACCTTGTGGACTGATGAGACAAAAGTTGAATTTTTGGAAGGCAAATGTCCGTTACATCTGGCGTAAAAGGAACACAGCATTTCAGAAAAGAACATCATACCAACAGTAAAATATGGTGGTGGTAGTGTGATGGTCTGGGGTTGTTTTGCTGCTTCAGGACCTGGAAGGCTTGGTGTTGTAGATGGAACCATGAATTCTACTGTCTACCAAAAAATCCTGAAGGAGAATGTCCGGCCATCTGTTCGTCAACTCAAGCTGAAGCGATCTTGGGTGCTGCAACAGGACAATAACCCAAAACACACCAGCAAATCCACCTCTGAATGGCTGAAGAAAAACAAAATGAAGACTTTGGAGTGGCCTAGTCAAAGTCCTGACCTGAATCCAATTGAGATGCTATGGCATGACCTTAAAAGGCGCTTCATGCTAGAAAACCCTCAAATAAAGCTGAATTACAACAATTCTGCAAAGATGAGTGGGCCAAAATTCCTCCAGAGCGCTGTAAAGACTCATTGCAAGTTATCGCAACGCTTGATTGCAGTTATTGCTGCTAAGGGTGGCCCAACCAGTTATTAGGTTCAGGGGCAATTACTTTTTCACACAGGGCCATGTAGGTTTGGATTTTTTTTTTCCCTAAATAATAAAAACCATCATTTAAAAACTGCATTTTGTGTTTACCTGTGTTATATTTGACTAATGGTTAAATGTGTTTTGATGATCAGAAACATTTTGTGTGACAAACATGCAAAAGAATAAGAAATCAGGAAGGGGCAAATAGTTTTTCACACCACTGTACATAACAGAACACTGTCCTGATTCATTTTCTGCCATGTTCTTCAGCTTTTGTCTTGCAACTTCTTCTCCCCAAGAATCTTTACAATCTCAGACAGCATAGGCTGAATGCTGTTCATTTCTGCTTGAGCTGAACTGCCTGGTTCCTGGACTGATTTACCAAAGAAGTAAATATTACGATGTCGTCAGCAAAAATAATCACGTCTAAGTGAAGATTTTTATAGATATTTCACAACATTTGGAAACCGTTAGAATGTTTTCTACTTTATTTTAATAAACTGACAACGCAAAACCAACTTGTATTATATGAAAAATTCTCTAATCAAAAGCGATCTACAGACAGCTCATCAAAATTGATGTTGTCACGCAATAAATTTCTTAACTCCTCAATATATCACAACCTCGCGAAATCGCAAGTTTCAGGAACGATTAACTGCCTAACAAGCTTTGTTATGTGGTGAAAACATTTGCATTGTAAGTAAAATGACCGCAGTTTTATGTAGAAACAATGAATTCTATCAAAATATAAAAGTTATCGATTATAATGAAAAATCATCAGATTACATCGTAATATGGGCATGAAAAAAATGATTGCATCTCCAAGCGTGTAAATAGTCGGGTAAAATACTTATGTAAGACCGTAAGGGTGCTTCCCCTTTGAAAAATCAGCCGTCATTTTGTAAACAATATTGAAGACCAATTTGAGACATGAAGAACATGCCTAAGTAGACTGTTTCCGCCCAAAGTAGTTACCCAAATGTTTAAAATTTGAAAGTAGTGGTAAAAATGTGCCCTGCACAGCACATATAATTCTTTTCTCTCCAGAAAATTGCACTTGTCCCTGGACAACTGAAACCAGAAAAACACGCTTGTCCAACGGTCAATTTACCCGTGTTGGACGAGTCGGGCGTTGGATTTCCGCACCCTGGATAGGAAAATATAAGCATTAACCTTAGTGCAAATATTAATGCAAAGTTAGGCCTGCTAAACAAATGGTTAAATAAAGGCCCATGCCATATTTCTTCTTTACTTGCAGCTTAGCTCTAGTTGCTAATAAAACCTAGCGAGAGGACCCAGGAAGGGAGAACGTTGAGATAATGACAACTTAAGGATGGAAGAAGGAAGACACCTGTTGGCTCTCAGCCGACCTAAAAATAAGCGAAGCAGAGAAATAAAGATAATTGACAGAAAATAAAAATACCATGGTCATCATAAAAGAATTTGACAGGCCATGCAGCTACAGGAAAGGGGAGTCAGAATATGCGGCGAATGAGCCGTTTTGAGCGAGGTCAGGATGATAAGAAATTATTATATAAACTGTGAATTTTGGCCTGTTCGGGGCAGAGTCCGATTTGCCCGAATTGGGTTGAGTCCGTGTTGTTGTTTATTGCAATAAAACAATAAACTCTGTTTGCCCATCCTCTTGACTCCTGAGAGCCTTCATTCCGGGTGAAGACCTTTGTGTGCGTCTTTCGCTCCGGTAATTTTCTCTTCAACACTACTTTAATGAAATAAGAGCACGGATGAAGCATAATGTCAGTCATGTTCTAACCTGCTTTGTCCTGAACAGGGTTGTGGGGGTTTGCTGGAGCCTAACCCAGCAAGCATAGGGCACAAGGCAGGAAAAAACTGTGGACAGGGCACCAATCCATTATAGGGTACACACACCAAACACACACACTAGGGCCAATTCAGGACAGCCAATGCACATAACCTGCATATCTTTGGACTGTAGGAGGAAACCTACATAGAACATGCAAACTCCAAGTAGGGAGGACCAGGGATGTGAAGCCTGGTCTGCTTATTGCAAGGTAGCAGTACCACCACTGTGCCACCATGGTGTCCACTGAAGCATAATGTCCTGAAGTTAAAATAATAAAAGACTGGAACTCAGCTTGTTGGTACCTCACGCACAATAAAAAAGAGCCACCTCTTTGTATTCTGTTTCAAAATAGGTGGACAAATAATACATTTAACTTCCTTAGCCTTCATCATGGAAATCAAATTTGATGCATATTTCCATTGATTCACATGTAAACACACAACCCACAACAGTCTAATTTTATATCACAACCCAAGTCGTATACTTTTATAGGATGTTTGCTGAATGCTCCCTTTAAAGAGAGGTTACAATCACCTAAATCAGTGCTGTCAGGGTGCAACTTCCAGCAGCTTTCAGTGCAAAATGAACTTATGACAAACAGACTCTCTCTACACATTTCCTGTAATCTCAAGTGCACACAGAACTCGTTTTTCCATTCTCCATTACACCATCAATAGCCCCATTAGAAATATTTACTGAGAAAAGTGTTGACATGTTCAATACTTACTGTCCCTGCTGTAAATGCCTTCCGCTTTTTTAAGTCAACGGCTGAGGAGAAAAGCAACTATCTCTTGGGCTCGGCTGACACATCAGGCAGAAGTTTGTGAAATAAGAGGTAGTGTAAGCTCAAAGTTGCTCTGATGGAATGGACACTTTGAACTCATCGCTGAGTTTTGCACACAGAAAGCTTTGATATATCAATCAATGTTTTCATCTGTGGAGCAACTTCAGCCAGGAGACCTGACAGACCATGCACCGTTCCCGTCATGGAAGAGGCTCCATCTGTTACCTTGCAGATTTACTCTTTGCAAATCTAGTCCATTTTATTTTGAAAATAAAACAATTTTCTGAAAAATAACTTCCCCATCTGTCCCTCCAGTGAAATCAGGCTGAGCAAGTCTTCGTGAAAGCACTGAAAAACCTCATGTAAAAGACAGTTGTGAAATGTCGCCTCCATCAGTGGATTAATCAACAGCTAGTGACAATACATCGGGACTTTCAGTCTCTCTAAAAGGGTTTCAAAAACATCACTTTCTAGTACTTTAACTCTTCTCACAATTGCTGTATTGGACATTGGAATTTTCTGAATGGATGAAGTTATACGCTCCCCGAGAATCCATTTTACACAGAGGGAGCCTGCTGTAGAATTTTCCTGCTCAGAACATGATCGAACCATGATAGCTCGTCTGCTTTCATAGCTCATTACTAGGCTTTGCACTTTACATCTACGAACATCTGAGCCGAGGCGGCATGGTGGTGCAGTGGCAGCGCTGCTGCATCACAGTAAGGAGACCCAGGTTCACTTCACAGGTCCTTCCTTCGTGGAGTTTGCATGTTCTCCCCGTGTCTGTGTGGGTTTCCTCCGGGTGCTCCAGTTTCCTTCCACAGTCCAAAGACTTGCAGGTTAGGTGCAAAAATTTTCCCTGGTGTGTAGGTGTGTGCCCTGCGGTAGGCTGGCACCCTGCCCGGGGTTTGTTTCCTGCCTTGTGCCCTGTGTTGGCTGGAATTGGCTCCAGCAGACCCCTGTGACTCTGTAGTTAGGATATAGCGGGTTGGACGATGACTGACTGACATCTGAGCCTGCTGGAAAAATGAAGGACTGAGTGCTTTGTATTAAAGTGTCATCTCAAAAATGTGTTCTTTCCTGACAGCAACAGGCTCCTTACAGAGCAGACATGCAGGTTTTGTTAAAACAGGTACAAATCAATATTTCTCACTCCAATTATTATTAAACTATCTATTTTCATAGTCAATTCTTCTCTTTCTTAAGGTTGAGAAAGACATATTTGTAGATGTTTGCTAGCTAATGTAAGAGACGGCTGGCAACTCAACCCAGCCGGGATGCCCCTGCGATGGAAGGATGGGAGAAGGCAGCTTTTCAAGGACATTGCCTCCCCCAAAACATTAGATGGCCGCTTCCCTGGATTGCAGCGGTGCCCCGGATTCCCACAGAGCATTATGGGACATGTAGTTTAATACCACAGCCCTACTGGGTACCGTGGGTGCGCCAGGGGATGCTGCAAGAGGACTGGAGGAGTTATATCTCATCCATAGCCCGGAAGTACTCCCAAGTCACATGGACGGAAGCTCCAAAGTACTTCCGGGCTGAAGAAAATTCAAGTCCTCCATCTGACCCGGAAAGTGCTGGCAAGTCATGTGGGAGGAAGAACAGAAGCAATACCATGTCAAGGACTACATAAAGGACTGCTGTAGACCCAGCAAGTGAGCCGGAGTTGGAAGGTCTAGGACAGAGCTTGCTGGGAGGTGTGGAGGAGAAAGAGAAAAAGAGAATTGTGTGTATTGTGCTTATTTACTTGCCTGTGTATGTGGCTGTGGTGCTTAGAGCTCTGTTGTGGAGAACAAAGGATTAAAATACTTTTCAGTGCTTTTACCCTGTTTCCTGTGCAGTCTGTCTTCCTCGCACCATAATGTTCTGCTTCCTGTGTCTGAGCCAATTCTGCACCCATCTAAAAACATCACCCTAATCTGCCACTTCTAGTGGCAGTCCAGTTGGATGCCCAGCAGTTTAGTCCGATGCCCAGCCGCTCATGTGGCACCTCATCAAATGCTTTCTGAAAGTCCAGATAAATCCACTCTGGTTGTATCCTTTGGTTGCCTCCACATAGAATTCCAGCATGTTAGTAAAACACGACCTCCCTCTTCTGAGCCCATGCTGACTGTTCAGAATAACTCCTGTCCTTGCCATGTGTTGCTCAATCTTATCCTTAATAATTCTTTCCATTAATTTTCCTGCGATGCACGTTAAGCTTACTGGCCTATAGTTGCTTGGATCTGCCCTGTCACCTTTTTTATATAATGGGATGATATTTGCCATTTTGCAGTCCTTTGGAATCTCTCCAGTGCTCAGTGACTTCCTAAAAATGTGTGTCAAGGGTTTATATATGTACTCACTAGCCTCCTTAAGAACACGAGGATAAATATTATCTTGGCCTGGTGATTTGTTTGAGTTCATCTTATTTAATCTGAGCAGCTCTTCTCCCACTACAATTTCCAAATCCCTCAGTACCTCCTTAGTAGTCCCTGTTACTGCTCTGATGTTATCCACTTGCTCATTGTGAAGACCTCAGAAAAATGTAAGTTTAAGGCATTGTCTGTATCTTTTAATATCCCCTTTACTATTTCTGATGCACTTCACCTGCTCCTTGACTTTTCTTAAACTACTAATACACTGAAATAATCTCTTTGGGTCTTCTTTCGCCTTATCTGCTATATTCCTCTCCAACTGTCTTTCAGCCTCCCTGATATCCTTCTTAATGGTTGCCCTCATGTTCTCATACGCTCTATGATTCATTCTGCAGTCATTAGTCTTATATGCCTTATACAGCAGTTTTTTTCCTTTGCAACTTCTTTTTTAAATCTTTATTAATCCACTGTGGAGTTTTTTTTTTAATTTCCTATTAATTCCAATTTTAGGTTTGTATCTGTCCTGCATTATATGTAAAACATTTTTAAACCTGTTCCACTGCTCCTCAACTGTCTCCACATTTAAAAGCTTATCCCAGTCTATCCTACTTAGACTTTGTCACATCTGCTCAAAAGTAGCCCTACCAAAGTTCATCTTAACAATTTTAGTCTTTGCATCTGCACTCTTACAAAATACTGAGAATTGTATTACATTCTGGTCACGTGACCCTAGTGGTTCAATCACCTCTACACCCTCAATTCTATCCTGATTATTACAAAATACTAAATCTTCACCCCGTGTTGGTGCTCTAACATGCTGTGCTAAAAAACAGATCACTGATTACTTCTAAAAACTCCTGCTCTTGTGCTCCTCCATCTGCAAGGTTATCCCAGTTAATATTTGGATAATTAAAGTCCCCCATGACTATAATATCTCCTTGTAAACTTGCCTTTCTGATATTACTAAAAAGTTGTGTCACTGAATGATGTGTCATCCCAAGAAGAATGTTTGGTCAGTGGGAGTCATAGGAGTCAGTACCAGAGGAGCTCAGTACCAGAGGACCTCAGGATACATGAAGGATTGTACAGATGAAGTAGCTGAAAAAGACATGATGGATCTCAAATATATAAAACCATTTAAATAATGAGCACAAAGTTTATTTGTGATATGCATGGAAACCGGTAGCTAATGCAGATGGTAATGCACATGAGTGATGTGTTCTGTTTGTTTGGTGTGTGACAATTCCAGTATTTGAATTCCAGATATTTTCCAGTCCAGGGACTAACAAACAGGGATTTACAGTAGTTGAGACAAGCAATGTTGACAGGATTATAGCAGACATTTTTTTATAGGAGAGCTTAAAGACCTCAGTATGTGAGTCTTGGGAACTGCAGATCTGACATTGTGTTCAGCAATACAGGGGCGCCGCAGTGGACTGTACTTTCTCCGGTCCCGTTCAATCTATATACATCAGACTTCCAATACGACTCGGAGTCCTGGCACGTGCAAAAGTTCGCTGATGACACTGCTATGGTGGGCTGCATCAGGAGTGGGCAGGAGGAGGAGTACAGGAAGCTAATCAAAGACTTTGTTAAATGGTTCGACTCAAACCACTTACATCTTAACACCAGCAAGACCAAGGAGCTGGTGGTTAATTTTAGGAGGCCCAGGCCCCTTATGGACCCCGTGATCATCAGAGGTGACTGTGCAGAGGGTGCAGACCTATAAATACCTGGGAGTGCAGCTGGATGACAAATTGGACTGGACTGCCAATACTGATGCTCTGTGCAAGAAAGGTCAGAGCCGACTATACTTTCTGAGAAGGTTGGCATCCTTCAACATCTGCAGTAAGATGCTGCAGATGTTCTACCAGACAGTTGTGACGAGTGCCCTCTTCTACCCGGTGGTGTGCTGGGGAGGCAGCATAAAGATGAAAGACGCCTCACGCCTGGACAAACTTGTTAAGAAGACAGGCTCTATTGTAGGAGTAAAGTTGGACAGTTTAACATCTGTGGCAGAGCGACGGGCATTAAGCAAACTCCTGTCAATCATGAAGAATCCACTACATCCACTGAACAGTGTCATCTCCAGACAGAGGAGTAGCTTCAGTAAAAGACTTTTGTCACTGTCCTGCTCCACTGACAGACTGAGGAGATCCCACACTATGCGACTCTTCAATTCCACTCGGGGGAGTAAATGCTAACATTACTCAAAGTTATTGTCTGCTTTTTTATTTATTTATTTTTATTTATTTTTTCTTTTTTTTTTTTTTTTTCATTTTTTCATTTTTATTACTATTTAATTTAATATTGTTTCTTTGTATCAGTATACTGCTGCTGGATTATGTGAATTTCCCCTTGGGATTAATAAAGTATCTCTTAACTGTATATAAGTCTCACAGATATCCGAGTCTTTCTTCTTTTTTCGTCTGCTCCTATTAGGGGTCGCCACAGAGGATCATCTTCTTCCATCTCTTCCAGTACCTCTTCATCTTTCTCTGTCACACACATTACCTTCATCTCCTCTCTCACCACATCCATAAACCTCCTCTTAGACCTTCCTCTTCTCCTCTTCCCTGGCAGCTCTATCCTTAGCACCCTTCTCTCAATATACTCAGCATCTCTCCTCCTCACATGTCCAAACCAACGCAATCTCGCCTCTCTGACTTTGTCTCCCAACAGTCCAACCTGAGCTGACCCTCTAATGCCCTCATTTCTAACCCTGTCCATCCTCGTCACACCCAATGGAGATCTTTAACTCTGCCACCTCCAGCTCTGTCTCCTGTGCCACCATCTCCAGCCCATATAACATAGCTGGTCTCACTACCGTCCTGTTGACCTTCCCTGTCACTCTTGCTGATACCCGTATGTCACAAATCACTCCTGACACTCTTCTCCACCCTACCTGCACTCTCTTCTTCACTTCTCTTCCACAATCTCCATTACTCTGTACTGTTGATCTCAAGTATTTAAACTCATCCACCTTCGCCAACTCTACTCCCCTCATCCTCACCATTTCACTGACCTCCCTCTCCTTCACACACATGTATTCTGTCTTGGTGGTCCTACGGACCTTCATTCCTCTCCTCTCATATCTCCACCTCTTCAGGGTCTCCTCAACCTGTTCCCTTCTTCTTCTTCTTCTTTTATTGCATTCTTCCTCTTCTGCATTCGTCTTCTTATTATTATTATTTCGGCTGCTCCTGTTCGGGGTTGCCACAGCGGATTATCTTCTTCCATATCTTTCTGTCCTCATCATCTTGTTCTGTTACACTCATCACCTGCATGTCCTCTCTCACCACATCCATAAACCTTCTCTTAGGCCTTCCTCTTCTCCTCTTCCCTGGCAGCTCTATCCTTAGCATCCTTCTCCCAGTATACCCAGCATCTCTCCTCTGCACATGTCCAAACCAACGCAATCTCGCCTCTCTGACTTTGTCTCCCAACCGTCCAACTTGAGCTGACCCTCTAATGTCCTCATTTCTAATCCTATTCATCCGTGTCACAGCCAATACAAATCTTAGCATCTTTAACTCTGTCACCTCCAGCTCTGTCTCCTGTGCCACCGTCTCCAGCCCATATAACATAGCTGGTCTCACTACCGTCCTGTAGACCTTCACTTTCATTCTTGCTGATAGCCGTCTGTCACAGATCACTCCTGACACTCTTCTCCACCCATTCCACTCTGCCTGCACTCTCTTTTTCACTTCTCTTCCACAATCCCCGTTACTCTGTGCTGTTGATCCCAAGTATTTAAACTCCTCCACCTTCACCATCTCTACTCTCCTAATCCTCACCATTCCACTGACCCTCCTCTCATTCACACACATGTATTCTGTCGTGGTGGTCCTACTGACCTCCATTCCTCTCCTCTCATATCTCCACCTCTTCAGGGTCTCCTCAACCTGCTCCCTACTCTCACTACAGATCACAATGTCATCAGCAAACATCACAGTCCACAGGGTCTCCTGTCTAATCTCGTCTATCAACACCAGGCGGAGTGGTGGCCGTGAGGCTAGGGATCGGCACTGGCAATCGGAAGGTTGCCAGTTTGAATCCCTTAAATGCCAAAAGGGACTTTGCTCTGTTGGGCCTTTGAGCAAGGCCCTTAACCTGCAATTACTGAGCGCTTTGAGTAGTGAGAAAAGCGCTATATAAATGCAAAGAATTATTATTATTATTATTATTACCATTGCAAATAAGAAAGGGCTCAGAGCCGATCCCTGATGTAATCCCATCTCACATATGAGTGAGGAGTCAAAAAGAATTCTAAAATTATGCACAACTTGTGAAGGTTGAACTAACACACATCATCAGTGTTAATACTGGTCTAAAACCTTGGAGGCAATTGACTTGGGACCAACTAACAACACTTCAGTCTCACAAGCACTCAGTTTAAGAAAATTAGCACCAGCTAGGTCTTTCAATCAGAAATGCATTTCAGTAAATGACGAGGTGGAAGATCGGTGGTAGACCTGCTATTAAGATAGACTGGAGTGTCGTCATCCTAACAATGAAAGCTACTGCATGCATGTTAATGAATAACTTGTCCTGAAGGAAGCATAGATATTATTTAAAAAATGGAGATGGAGAACAGATTACTGAGGTGCACCAAGGGTGATGGGGCAGAAGGGCATTTACGTTTACCAACTGTAACAAAAGACTTTCTGCCAAGATTAGTTCAACCAAAACAGAACTGTGCCAGGTATACCACATAAAGAAAGGTGAGACAGAAGTAGATTATGATTTAAAGTTTTAAAGGCTGCACTAAGATCAAGTAGCAGTCGAAGTTTGAGTACTCCAGTATCAGCAGATAAAAAGATCACAAACACCTTTTAAGAGAGCAGTCTCGGCACTGTGCAATATGCAAAAAACAAATTAAAACGGTTCATAAAGATTCAGTTTAACTAAATTGGCATGAAGTTGCTTAGTGACAACTGTTTCCAGCACCTTAACTAGGAACAGAAGATTGGAGATGGGTCTAAAACTATCAAGAGAGGATGGATCAAAACCAGGTTTCCTAAGAATGCATTATAACAGCAGCCATTTTGAAAGAAGATGGAACACAAATCAATATATAAGATCAATGAGGTGAGAAACGGGACCTGCGGTACAACTGAGGCACAGGACTTGAGAACAGAAGTAGAAGCAGAATTAAGTTGTGAGAAGAAAGATTTTTGTCTTTGAAATTAACTCAGGGATGCAGAAATGGTCAGCAGTGGTAAAAATCAGTCCACAGTTCAGGAACAGTGGGAGGTTTGTCATGGGGGAGTGAAAAACTGTAAATTGAATGGGACTGCTGATAAAAGTTACAAATTGTGCCTACAAAAAAGCAGAAAATTACTTGACAGGTTGCATAAGTTTGCATATTCTAGAAAGAGGTAAAGCAAAATGACCCCTTTATTTGGCTAACTAGAAAGATTACAATATGCAAGCTTTTGAGTCAACTCGGGCCCCTTCTTCATCGACATTTTTTCCTGAAGGGGTCTGAGTTGCCTTGAAAGCTTGCATATTGTAATCTTTCTAGTTAGCCAATAAAAGGGGTCATTTTGCTTAACTTCTCACTATATCCATAATCGCTAACACAGTACAACACCCTAGTATGACATATTCTAGAAAAAAATATTCTTGAATCGCTGCTTCCTGGACTCAGAATTAATTTGAATAAAAGTGTGCTCTTTCCAGTAAACTCTGCACCACACAATATTAGATTGGTCACCTTCCCTTTTATCATCGCTGATCGGTTCAAATACCTCGGGGTCAACACCACAAGTAAACATAAAGCTCTTTATCAACAAGATTTTGCCGTCTGCATGGAAAAATGTAAGCAAGACTTGCATAGATGGTCAACCCTTCATCTCACTTTAGCTAGAAGAATTTACGTTGTTAAGATGAATATCCTTCCTAAGCTTCTTATTCTATTTCAAAATATTCCAATATACATCAATAAATCATTTTTAAGAAGTTAGATTCAATCATAACCTCATTTATTTGGATTTCAAAACATCCACGCATCCAAAGGGTAACCCTACAAAGACCTAAGGCAGAAGGTGCCATGGCTCTACCTAACTTTCAATTTTATTACTGGGCAGCAAACCTACAAGATATAAAAACCTGGACATGGACACAATCAGACGAACATACACAGGCTTGGTGCCCAATAGAAAAAAAATCCTGCAGTACTTCTTTATATTCCTTGCTTTGTACCCCAATAAGTACAACTCATCGACAATATACTAACAACCCAATTGTGCTTCACTCACTCAGAATATGAACCAACGTAGGAAGCACTTCAAGATAGAGAAGCTTTTATCTGTGGCCCCTCTGCATGAGACCCACCTTTTTCCATCCTATCAAATGTATGCAGTTTTTAATGTTTGGAAAACATTTAGGATTAAATCACTTCGAGATCTGTACATCGATAAGGTCTTTGCATCCTACGAACAATTACACGCCAAATTTAATTTTCCATCAACACATTTCTTTTACTACCTTCCAATTAGAAACTTTGCTAAACAAAATCTGTCCAATTTTCCTCACCTCCCACCTACCTCTATTCCAAAAGAGATATTGATCAGTCTTGGACATTCAGACAGAATTTCTGTAATACCGTATTTGCTCGTGTACCACGCACCATAATTTTTACAAAGAAAATCGCGAAAATCGTTTTGCCCCGTGTACAACGCGCATTGTGATTATATAGGAAGTGTTTAGAGAGAGAGAGTGCGCGAGAGAGAGAGAGAGAGAGCGAGTGCGCGCGAGAGAGAGAGGGAGAGAGCGCGAGTGCACGAGAGAGAGAGAGAACGAGTGCGCAAGCGACAGAGCGAGCGAGCCCAAGCAGAAGAAGTAAACATTACAGAATTACATTTCCTCATGTATGACGCGCACCTGATTTTTTTAATGCTAATTTTCGGGAAAAAATGTGCGCATGGTACACGTGTAAATACGGTATATAAAACCATTTTACAGTCCCTCCCTTTCAAAGATCTAAGAGCACAGTGGGAAAAGAATCTCTCACTCAACATCTCAGAAACGGAGCCAAAGGCAGCAAAGCACAGAATCCACTCGAGCTCTACGTACGCAAAGCATACGATTATTCAACTTAAAATCATCTATCAAGCACATCTGTCTAGTTTAGAATTGTCCAAAATGTTTCCTGGGCGAGAGTCAACCTGTGAACGTTGCAATCAAGTTCCGGCCCCACATGTTTTGGGTCTGCACCAAATTAACATCATTCTGGACAAAACTTTTTAAATGCCTACCAGACAGCCTTGGTGTCACAATCCCTCCTAATCCAACAGCAGCTGTGTTTAGGGGGCTCACAGATGAGCTTAAAGAGGAGAAGGACAAACAAACTGTAATTGCCTTTACTTCACTACTTCACGTAGAACAATCGCAGCCCACCACTTTTAAGTCAGTGGGTAACTGATATTATTAACTACCAGTAACAGCATACTGCACGATAACTTGCAGTGAACACAGCTGACTTATAGTTTTCCTCCTCTTTCTTTCTCTGTACGTTTATCATTCGTTTGCTCAGAGGTTGATGTGCTTGCTGCTTCCTGAGCAGCTCTTCTTTTCTCCACCCTAGTGGCTCACTTCTTCTCTTCTTTCATCTTTTCTCATTAAAAACTGATTAAGTTAGTTTTGTGTTGCAATTACTTAGTATGTTTTCCTTAATTTTCACTTAAGCTGGCACTTAAGTCTTCAATCTTTCACAAGAATGATTTAAGATATGAAAAGGTAGGGGAAGTGATGGCGAAGGTGGTAGGGATGAGAACGGCGCCCATATGCATGTGCCACATGGCCGTCCTGCTGCGTGCTGCAGAGAGTTGATTCTACAATAACATAAAATAAAAAGAGTAATAAAAATCATCATCCCGAAAGTGGATAGTAGACGTCACATAGTATATGTGTACCAAATTTCAAGCCAATAGGTGAAACGGTTTGTGAGCTACAGGTGATTTAAAATCCTGGACAAACAATCGAACAGCCACAGTAGGGTATTATATAAGAAGATTTGAAATTGGAAAAAATCAAAATCTCACTTAGAGGGTCTGATCAAAACTTCTTTAAAACCTGGCAGGATCTAATCAATAACATTTTAGAATTAGCATTTAAATTGGGGGAATTACACCAGGGATGTTTAAAACAAAAACAAAAAAAAAGAAATCTCTGCTCCCTTCATTTATAATACAAGAATTCTAATGGGAACTGGCTTATTTAAAGCATCCTTGCACTGAATTTTGTGTTCATTGTATGGCACCGATTTCAGTTCTTTTTAACGGTGTTCAAGCCCGTGACCACCCTAAGCTCTGAGCAGCAGGTACTGTACATTTTTAATTGAAAAAAGAAAAGATAAACACAAATTTGGAATTGCTGCTTAGTAAACAAGAGGATTTTTTTTTTTTTTTTTAAAGATTTCTACTGTGTTTATTATTTGTTGCTGTGTTTCATACATCATACGTTTTGGTAACAAACAAGTACTACATTATTAAAATGGTAATCCATGTTTATAATTGCACCTCAAGAATTATGAATGTCTAGCTGATACACTGAAGAAAACAAAAAACACCCATATAAATAGAGTAAATGTATATTTTAACAGTAAAAAAAGCCATAGTGCAATTAATCATTACAAATGATGCGTTTACTGGATATTTACATTTAAGCAGTGTTTAATTGCCAATATCAATTAACTGACTTTGTGAAAAATTATAATTATATATAAACTAGGGGGGCAAGCCCCCCTGGTGCCTTTGGCACCCAACCCCCAGTTGCGGCCAGTCTGCCGCTCGCGTTGTGAAGGGGGCTGAAAGCACCCCAAAGAGAAGCGGCCGCTCCTCCAACACCCCCTCTTAATCGGTGATACTATGGGAAACAAATAGTTTTTTTTTACCTCCTCTTTGTTCGATCACCTGCTGAGTTGCTGCTGCTGCTGCTGCTGCCGTGCCATGTGATCATCTCGCGTGGCGCTTTGCACATTTAAAAGCCTGTACAGCAGCTGTCCTACTCTTTGTCTTTTATTTCCGGCCCCGGGCGTGGGGTTAAATCTCTTGGCACAAAGTACAGTCTCGCGGGAACACAAGTTCTTGATATTTTTGTAGTTTATCATTTTAAAACAGAATAAGAATCTGAAAATCTAACAACATCATATTAAAGTTTGATAAATCCTGAAAAGAATGCAGGGCCGTTCTTAGGATGTTGGGGGCCCTGAGCATAATTAGACTGAGGGGGCCCTAATGCTACAGTTCAGCCAGATTTGACCTGTTTCCACTGGGCACCACGTCTAGGTATGTAGCTAAGCCCAGCGTGTGCAAAATGTGCCGTGCAGTGGTGCATATTTTTATAAATTTTAGAGCATTTTATTTATTTTTTTGTCACAATTTAAACGTGTGTTTTTTATACCGGTTTTCCATTTTTTTCTACCAAATTAAAACTTGGGCTAAAGAACATTCCAGAATAAAGCTCAAGAAACGAAATCAACTTTTTGCGCTTTAACACTTGCAAAATCTTTAATTAATGCCGAGTAATCAAGCGATTGGACAATGTCTCGCTCAATGGACATTAATGCCAAAGCATTCAATCGTTCTTGTAACACGGTTGTCCTGAGGTAATTCTTGATTATCTTTAGCTTAGAAAAGCTGCGCTCCCCAGCAGCGACAGTAACTGGTATGTTGCTCGTTGTTAACTGCTGGTCGGTTTTGAAAGGAATCAGTAGGAGAATGCACCTTTTCGGTCATGACAAATTTCAGCAAAGCTCCTTTTTGTGTCTCGATAAAGTCTACATCGTCTGCCTTTTTCTTTCGTTTAGCAGCACCGGATGGATAACTGCGTTTCATATTAATATGGTACGTACGAAACTGCTAACTAAATAAGACGCAGTTACGAGCGGAGTACGATAAGGCCAAGGTGAAAAAGGGAAGAAAGCATTATATGCAACAGAAAAACACGGGAAGAAGTCCACGCCCATGCTCACGATGCAACCGTGGTCTGGAACGGAATGGACTCCTCCGACAAGAGCACTCTATTTACTGACTTTTGTGGGGGCGTGTCGTAACAGGGCTCCGCCTGCGCCCGCACAGGGCCCTGGCCATAGCAAATGCCCCAAACCCCAGTTCCCTGTTGCAGCGACCCTGCCCTGGGAAAGGGCAGTAAGCTTAGCATTAAACTTCGTAGAACAGATACATAGCTTGCGTCGATTTAAAAAAGAAAAAAAAAAAAAAAACTAGAATGATGGGGCCCCTTTTGTCTTGAACGGCCCTGAAGAATGATACCAAACGTATATATGTAAGGTTTTAAAATAAGCCAGATTTAAAGCGTGACATAAAACATCACATAAAATTGTTGCACAAAATCATTGCACTTTTAGGGGTAGGATTTTATATAGAGAGAGTAGATATGTATAAACACACTGAGATAAAGATGAGACACAGACATCATAAAGATGTGGGGTAGCCAACCTGTATATTATACCACGGCTGCAAAATAGGTTGTTTAGTTGAACAGAGATGTTCACTCGTTTGAGTCCAGGACAGAACGGATTAGATGCAAGAAATATGGTGGCTTTAAAGGCCTTACAGGAAGTGGTGTCATCATTACCAGAAGTGACATCATCACGAGACCAGGAACCGGAAGTGATGTCATCGGGGCCCAAGGTTATGTCATCAAGGGCACCAGAACCTGGCGAGATTTCCCGAGAATGGTCTGCATGGAACTGAGAAAGACAGTCAGCGCACCTCGCCACCTCCTGGTCTATAGTGGTATTACAATTACTCAGGCCCTTTAGCTGCCTCTTACTCACACGTGTGTGTGACAACACACATACATATTTTTGTTATTAGAAAAAAGGCAAAAACTACTTTTTTTACATAAGCCTTATTTCAGATAAGAGAAAAAAAAATTTACAATATGACAGCTTGTGAGAACAAGAAGCATTTTATTTTCTTTTCTGCCATATGTATTATGGATAAATATTTTGTACATACAGTGGTGTGAAAAACTATTTGCCCCCTTCCTGATTTCTTATTCTTTTGCATGTTTGTCACACAAAATGTTTCTGATCATCAAACACATTTAACCATTAGTCAAATATAACACAAGTAAACACAAAATGCAGTTTTTAAATGATGGTTTTTATTATTTAGGGAGAAAAAATCCAAACCTACATGGCCCTGTGTGAAAAGTAATTGCCCCCTTGTTAAAAAATAACCTAACTGTGGTGTATCACACCTGAGTTCAATTTCCTGATTACTGCCACACCTGTTTCAATCAAGAAATCACTTCAATAGGAGCTGCCTGACACAGAGAAGTAGACCAAAAGCACCTCAAAAGCTAGACATCATGCCAAGATCCAAAGAAATTCAGGAACAAATGAGAACAGAAGTAATTGAGATCTATCAGTCTGGTAAAGGTTATAAAGCCATTTCTAAAGCTTTGGGACTCCAGCGAACCACAGTGAGAGCCATTATCCACAAATGGCAAAAACATGGAACAGTGGTGAACCTTCCCAGGAGTGGCCGGCCGACCAAAATTACCCCAAGAGCGCAGAGACGACTCATCCGAGAGGTCACAAAAGACCCCAGGACAACGTCTAAAGAACTGCAGGCCTCACTTGCCTCAATTAAGGTCAGTGTTCATGACTCCACCATAAGAAAGAGACTGGGCAAAAACAGCCTGCATGGCAGATTTCCAAGACGCAAACCACTGTTAAGCAAAAAGAACATTAGGGCTCGTCTCAATTTTGCTAAGAAACATCTCAATGATTGCCAAGACTTTTGGGAAAATACCTTGTGGACTGAGACAAAAGTTGAACTTTTTGGAAGGCAAATGTCCCGTTACATCTGGCGTAAAAGGAACACAGCATTTCAGAAAAAGAACATCATACCAACAGTAAAATATGGTGGTGGTAGTGTGATGGTCTGGGGTTGTTTTGCTGCTTCAGGACCTGGAAGGCTTGCTGTGATAGATGGAACCATGAATTCTACTGTCTACCAAAAAATCCTGAAGGAGAATGTCCGGCCATCTGTTCGTCAACTCAAGCTGAAGCGATCTTGGGTGCTGCAACAGGACAATGACCCAAAACACACCAGCAAATCCACCTCTGAATGGCTGAAGAAAAACAAAATGAAGACTTTGGAGTGGCCTAGTCAAAGTCCTGACCTGAATCCAATTGAGATGCTATGGCATGACCTTAAAAAGACGGTTAATGCTAGAAAACCCTCAAATAAAGCTGAATTACAACAATTCTGCAAAGATGAGTGGGCCAAAATTCCTCCAGAGCGCTGGAAAAGACTCATTGCAAGTTATCGCAAACGCTTGATTGCAGTTATTGCTGCTAAGGGTGGCCCAACCAGTTATTAGGTTCAGGGGGCAATTACTTTTTCACACAGGGCCATGTAGGTTTGGATTTTTTTTCTCCCTAAATAATAAAAACCATTATTTAAAAACTGCATTTTGTGTTTACTTGTGTTATATTTGACTAATGGTTAAATGTGTTTGATGATCAGAAACATTTTGTGTGACAAACATGCAAAAGAATAAGAAATCAGGAATGGGGCAAATAGTTTTTCACACCACTGTATTAGTTAAAGTATATATTTTAAGAAAATGTAATTTATTTTGGTATTTTATGGTCACTGAACAATAAGCCAACAAAATGTAATTTTGTTAATAGAAAATGAATGGTTAATACCTGTGGTTTATACTTTAATTATAACATCATGCGCTCCCAACCTCTATAAAAATGCACTTTAATACAGGATATAAGGTGCTTATTTGTCTGGATATGCAACAGATTATTGTAAAAAGTTTTTCAAGGGATAAAGAAAAAAGGAAAAAAAAAAAAAAAATCAGAATTGGTATCAGAACTGGCCAATCAAGTAAGATGAAACTGGTGATCAGTATCGGCCTAAAAAAACTGATCGGAGTACCCCTAAGCAAATCTGTTATTTTCTTTTAACAGAAGCCTGATCAGTCTTGGCGATTTTTTGTTTTTCTCGTCTATTTTAAGATAATCTTACTTAAAATGCACTATAAGCAGTTGAATTAGGTTTTATTCATTTATTTGTATAAAGATCTGTCCCTTTTGCTGCATTGAGGTTCAAGGCATCTCCACACCTTTATACAGGTAAAATTAAGACTTTAGTAAATTGACTTTTTTTAAACAGTGCTGTTGGTTTGGTGCTTCTGAAAGCTAAAATTATGACAGTTTTTTTTTTTTTTTTTAATCTTTTTTTTGGATGCACTGGCAAATTTGTTGTGGAATTTTTTTTTTATGCTTCCTATACATTTGTGAAAAGTGAAATCACCCAAATAATAATAATAATAATAAAAAAAATTAATCTGGTTGTACATAAGTTGGTTTAATATCAGTGTAGTTTAAATAAGTAATACAAATGATGTATAAAATGACAGAACAAGATAAATGTAACAAAAATGAAAAGAAAAAGGTATCAGAAATTTTAAAAAAGTAAACCAACAAAACAACTCAACCTCCAACAGTTAGAGGGAAAAAAAGAAGGAACAATGAACAGAATAATATAAACACTGTGAGAGACGGCCAGCAGCTCAATCCGAGGGTTTCCCGAGGCAACAGTGCCCATATCATCCACAACGCTTATTTCAGGAGCGGACTGGGTCTCAAAATTGACCCGGGCATTCTTCAACAAGGGAGGTGACGAGGTCGCCCACTCTGCGCGTTATTCATTGTGATCTTCTTAAAATTTGTGATGAGTACGCGGCTCGCTACTTGTTATGAGCCTAAGATATGAACTCTGTCCAAAATGTTGGCAAACTTAATGTGTACACTGTTGCTTAGACACAACTTAAAATTTGACAACATGCTCAGGAATAAAATGTAATGAAAAATTAAAATTTAGTAACACGGCTTACACGTTATTAGAGTGCATGTCAAATGTCAATGTCATGTCCAAGTGCCGGTACCCTAGTAGGCTAGTGGCTGCTCATTTACAATGGAATAAATTATAATGAAAACCTCAAATGACTGAAATGTTCCATTAACTTAACGTTATACTAGAAATGTTCCGTCCTAATATGAAAAATTTCTATCATGTGCTTTATAACTTTATTTTATCATACTAATACGGGCTGCATCAGGAGTGGGCAGGAGGAGGAGTATAGGAACCTAATCAAGGACTTTGTTAAATGGTGCGACTCAAACCACCTACACCTGAACAACAGCAAGACCAAGGAGCTGGTGGTGGATTTTAGGAGGCCCAGGCCCCTCATGGACCCCGTGATCATCAGAGGTGACAGACCTATAAATACCTGGGAGTGCAGCTGGATGATAAGTTGGACTGGACTGCCAACACTGATGGTCTGTGTAAGAGAGGACAGAGCCGACTATACTTCATTAGAAGGCTGGCGTCCTTCAACATCTGTAATAAGATGCTGCAGGTGTTCTATCAGACGGTTGTGGCGCCCTCTTCTTCACGGTGGTGTGCTGGGGAGGCTGCATGAAGATGAAGGACGTCTCACACCTGGACAAACTGAGGAAGGCAGGCTCTATTGTAGGCATGGAGCTGGATAGTTTGACATCCGTGGCAGAGCGACGGGCGCTGAGCAGACTCCTGTCAATCATGGAGAATCCACTGCATCCACTGAACAGGATCATCTCCAGACAGAGGAGCAGCTTCAGAGACAGACTGCTGTCACCATCCTGCTACACTTACAGACTGAGGAGACCCCACACGATGAGACTCTTCAATTCCACCCGGGGGGTAAACGTTAATATTATACAAAGTTATTGTCTGTTATACCTGCATTGTTATCACTAATTTAATACTGTTTCTTTGTATCAGTATACTGCTGTTGGATTATGTGAATTTCCCCTTGGGATTAATAAAGTATCTATCTATCTAATAATCGCGGTTGAAAACCACTAATTATCGCTCACGCCTATGACCAGAGCACAATAAAATGCATAAGACATAATTTAAAGTAATTATTAGTACCGAAGAATTTAAATGCTAGATAGGAGATAAAATAAATTGCAATAATATGTATGCTAACCGAAATGTAGCGGTATCGAAACAGAAATTGGCAAAAGGCAGTTTTGACCAAATTTTTTGCTGCAACGTTGTGTACGGACAACTAAAACAACTTGATGACGCAATACGGTATATTATTTAGGACTATAGAAATCGCAGTAGCGGACAGGTAATGTTTAGTAGTTTAGAAAATTAATTTTAATGTCAAACAGTAACCAGTACATAGAATTTATTTCATGAAACAACCAGCCCACGACCAGACCAGAGTCCGTGGCCCATTGGGCATTGCCCAAATGCCCTAATGGCCAGTCCGCCCCTGGCTTATTCAGAAATTGTATTAATTACATTTTTCCATATTTTTAAAAAGTTTTGAACAAATCATTTCATTGACAATTTTCCATTGTATGACAAAATATGTCATAAATCAGCACCACAACAAAATCCGTAGCATTCAGAAAAAAAAAAAAAAGTCAGTTCACTAAAAGTCGTAACTTCTTTTTTAAAAATGTACAAAGATGTGGAACACAATGCAACAAAAGTTGTGGTTCTTTATACAAAATATCAGACTTTATGCAAAGATAGGACATTAAATATATAACTTGTCTATCTGAAGTTAAGTCAATGTAATGCAATTGTGTGTGGTGACAATGGGAATATTTTGATGACATGAAATGTGTTCATTTTGAGAACGTTTTCCTTTAAATAGGTGAATAATGTAACAGACCTGCACTGAAAAGATAAACTAATGGGGATATTCACTTAATAGTTGTAATTTAAGCTAATTGAACTTAAAACGGGCATGTTAGCTGGTATTACGTATCTATTTCTAGTCATATTGACACACATCTCTTTAAGCCTCACAGTAACACACATTATTGAGGTTCAAACCCGTAACAGAAACAAAGTCATCAGATTATTTTCTTTTAAACATCGGTGTAATTCTTCGAAGGTAATTTATTTTCCCCAAATATAAGTCAACTCGCAATTCTGAAATACACAGCAACAGTATGTTGCATTAAATCAAAAATGTAATGCAGCTGAAGTGATAAAACGTCCAGTGGGGAGACAAATAAGGAGAATAAAACTCTACGACCACCTAAAAATAAACCCATAGCCTTTAATGCACTGGACAAACAAATAAGGCAATACACGATTTCCCTTTGCGTCCTCCGTTTAGCTTCTCGATTATTCCTTAAATATGTTCAGTTTTGGTCACATTTCAGGCCATTTCCTTAACAAGCAAGTCACGTACGATTACTACAACATTAATAAGCCTATGAATCCAAGAGTTCCAAAAACATTTTTAGAATTGAACTTACAAAATGAACACAGTTGGTAGTATTAAGTGACGCGGTGGCGCAGCTCCCTGGAGACGTCCTGTGTTCGAATTCTCGCCTGTTGTCAACGTATGTGAAGTATACATGTTCTCTTCGTGAATTTTCCCAATGGCAAAGACATGTACAGTATGACCGGTTGATTTCTGTTTCTAGATCGGCCCTGTGGGACGATAGTACGCAGCGTCTAGGTTTAGAATATTACATCCAATTATGTAAACATCCACTGCCAAAAACATCTTTGTCTTCTGTTTCGTTTAAAGGGCAAAAGTAAAACGTACTCACCAAGTAAACGTTTTCCATGTCTAAATATTCCATATAAAAATTATTGAGAATGAAGACAAATAATACGGAAGCGTGGCCCTAAATACGCTTCCGTAAAATAAACTGCAGACGAATCAGACGGAAGTTATTTGTGTTGCTTCCACGGTTTTGAGGGTTCCGTGCTCCGCGGCGATTGGCGAGTTGCCTCTTAAATCCGTGAAAGAGCGGCGGATTACGTTTAATCACGTGACAAACACTGACACAATGACGGAAGAGGCCGCAAACGAACCGGCGCCGGCTCCAAATAAGGAGAAAAGGGCAGGACGAATAGGCGATTAGCCACGCGGCCGCTGGATGGTAAACAGAGAGTCATTAAAAGGGGCCCCTGTTCTGACTACTACCGTAGTTTATTGTAAGTCGTAATATTAAACTTATAACGTTATACCATGTCATCATTTAACATGTTGTATTTAGAAGTCGTCTATCAAATTTATGGAAATGTTAACATTTCTCAATTTATTCTATATGCATCATTTAATGGGCCACGGGTGAAAAAAAAAATACGAACACTGAAGAAAAAAAAAATCTAAATGTCGAGATTAAAGTCGACATGATGACTTTATTCTCGACATTTTCACTTTATTCTCGACATTTACGTCGAGATTAAAGTCGACATGCTGACTTTATTCTCGACATTTCCACTTTATTCTCGCCTTTTATGTCGAGAGGGAAGGAGAAGAAAACACAAAAAAATGGAGTTAATGGAAGACTTAATACAAATGTATTTTAGAAGTGGTTTCAATAATCAAGAAATTCTAGCTTTTTTAGCCCATGAGCACAGAATCATAATTAGCATAAGGTGTTTGAAGAGACTGTGCCGAAAATTGCATCTCTTTAGACGGAGGAATCATACAGATGTAGATGAAGTGGCTGCATTTTTGAGAAGCGAAATTGCCAGTAACGGACAAATGCAGGGATATCGCTGGTTACATCTTCGAGCAATCCAAAGAGGGTACGTTGTAACACAAGACGTGGTGAGACAGTTGATCAAGCTGATTGACCCCGAAGGCGTGGAGCTTAGGCGGGCACGACGGCTGAGAAGACGGCACTATCACATCCAAGGTCCAAATGCACTGTGGCATATGGACTCTTTCGATAAACTGAAGCCATATGGTATTGCAATTCACGGTTGTATTGATGGCTTCAGCCGCTATGTTTTGTGGTTGGAAGCGTATACCACTAATAATGACCCGAAAGTAGTTGCAGATTACTTTATCTCGACAGTTTCGAGGTTGAGAGGATGCCCGCAGCGGCTACGCGCAGACAGAGGCACAGAAAACGGACATGTAGAACAAATGCTTTTGTTTTTGCGAAGAAATCACGATGACGGTTTTGCAGGTGAAAGGAGTTTCATTTATGGGCGCAGCAGCGCAAATCAGCGAATTGAATCGTGGTGGGCAATCTTGAGGAAGCAAAGTATGCAGTTTTGGATTAACTTGTTCCAAACCCTTCACGATGATGGATATTTCTCTGGCGATTTCTTGGCTAAAAGCCTAATGCAGTTCTGCTTCCTCAACCTTGTTCAGGTAATATTCTTAAATAAAAAATGAAAATAAATATAAACACAATCTTTTGTGAGCATAAATAATTTATTGTATTCCAAAATGTGTTTTTGTACATTTCTTTATATTTGTTAGTATTTCTTCATTTATGTATTTCAGTGACACCACACATAACATAAAATTCATGAAGAAAAAAATAAGCAACAAAATTGTACATCATGACACATTTGAGTATTATTTTTAATAATTAATTATACATTTATTTATTTAAGTAGTTAGTTACTTATTTTATTTTGTCTGAAATATTCCTTCATAGCCTGCAACCATGCTGTCATTCATCTGTGCTGATTGAACCATATAATATGTTCATTTATAACATAATGGGCTGGATTCAAGGATTGGGATTAAGCCTAGCCTGGTCGCTTTGCAATGCAAAGCAGTTTTCTTTAGTCTAGAATTAGACTTAATCTGGGTCCAACAATCCAGAGTATGTTAACAACAATAATAGTCAGTGTTGTCTTGTTTATGAGTAAAACATTGAACTGTTATTTATTTTGTGCAATCTGAACTCAATGAGGTTGAAAAAACATTGAATTTTCACAAGATCAGACCTAGGACAGGCCATGGTGTCATTGGAGGTCGACCTATTTTGATGCACAGTGTTCCTGAGATGTATGGTGCTGTGACGATGTGGGTTCTGGCTCCACGCTCCCATGGCAGCTGTAAGGAAGCTGGGTGTTAGGCCAACACCCAGACGTTTGAGTTGATGTTGCTCCCGCTGAGCGACCAGGTAGCGGGAGTGCCTAGAGGAAAGTGACGAGCCGCAGAAGGCCGCGGAAAGGCAGCGGAAGTCGGGAGGCTTGGTGGTGGAGTCCCCAATGTGTGCGTCCTGGTCACTGGTGGACATCAAGTCTCGGGGACTGGGATGAGAGCCAAACCGAAGCCAGGGATCGGGAGGTCTCCAGTCTCGCGAAAGTGTAAGAGGAGGGCAGCTGCAGAGAACTTCCTTTTGTGCTGAGGTGGATAAAATCTCACTGCACATAGCCTACTACTTCAGTGCCCTCAAGAATTCTGTGGTGTACGAACCTCCTCTCCAAGGAAAGAAAATGCAGATAGCGAGTAACCCTAACCCTAAGTTAGGGTTAGGGTTACTCGCTATCTGCATTTTCTTTCCTAGTTTCCTAGTTCCTAGTTCCTAGTTACTAGTTCCTAGTTGTATCTTTTTATTTAGGAAGATATTTCATTTCATATTATTTCCTATTTCATTTCAACAAGTAAGTGGAAAATACTAAAAGAGCAGAGCGGAGTGACACAAAATATCCACTCTACCTTTTTTACAGTTTACATTTTTTGTGTGTTCAGGGTTAGGGCTAACACTAACCCTAGTTGTATACATTTTATTTAGGAAGATATTTCATTTCACTAGAAGTCCCAGACTTTTCTAACCCTCCTTTAGCCAAGAGGCTTGTTTGGGGACACACCTGACAGAGACAGCGAAAGATGGCACAGTGTGGCGTGAAGAACAAGACGCCGCACATGGAGAGCCAACGGCTAAGGCCAGGAAAAGTATCTCGAACTAATGGCATTTATTGCAATTGTCATCTTGCGGGGGCTTACTAAGGTTCCATCACTACGTGACTGCTGGTCAGCAAACCTGGGAAACCCACAGATCATTGGAACTATGCCGCGAAACCGCTTCCAAGACATCATGTGACACCTACACCTTGATGACAGGTCCACCCGCAGTGATCGAGCAAAGACTGATAAGTTCGCTGAAATTTCCAGTGTGTGGGGATCATTTGTCACCAACTGCATCACGTCCTACAACCCTGGTATATATATCACCGTTGACGAACAGCTTTTCCCATCAAAGACTCGGTGCTGTTTCCTGCAGTATATTGCAACTAAACCTGACAAGTTTGGAATCAAGTTTTGGGTGGTTTGCGACCTAAAATCCAAGTACATTTGCAATGTCCTCCCATATCTTGGCAAGGACCCCAATCGTCCCAGTGGGGAACGACTGTCTGAAAATGTAGTGATGAGGCTGATGGAACCATTCCTAGACAAGGGCAGAAATGTTACCACGGACAATTTCTTCACATCGCTGTCACTTGTGCAAAAACTTCTTTGACGGAAAACCACCATCCTCGGCACAGTCAACAAGATTCGCCGGGAAATTCCTCAATCCGCTAGACACACAGATCGCTATGAATTCACCACTCAGGTATGTTGCAGGTCTTTTGTGGTTCTATGTTTATGTGTTTCTAATTTTTAGAATCAACACCTCCAAGTGTGTCATTGTGTGTAAAAGTGCAATGAAAATAACAATTTATCTTATTTCTTAGGTGTTTTCAACCACTGCTGCCACGCTGACGGCATATGCGGCCAAACGGAAGAAGACCGTCTATATTCTTAGCAGCATGCACAGCGTGGTTCAGACTGATAATACCACCAAAAAGAAGCCAAACACTGTCACCTTTTACAACACCACAAAGTGTGGCATGGATGTGATGGACCAGATGGTGCGGGAGTACACTGTCCGCACAGGAACAGGGTGCTGGCCAGTTGCCGTGTTCTATAACATGATTGACATGGCAGCAATGAATGCACATGTGCTGTATCAAGCATGCACCGGGATGCAGGAAAGACGGGTGGACTTCCTGGTGAAGCTTGCAAGAGAGTTGGCCAACTTTCATATGGCTGGGAAGGCGGCAAGAAAAGAACAGTTGCTTCGGACACAACCCTCCACACCTAGCCCTGGAAAAAGAGCCATGTGTCAGGTCAAACACAAATGCAAGAACAATCATGCCACTGTGCGATGTGTTCACTGATACACATGTGGTAAATGCAGACTAGAGATACCATGGCAGTGCCAGGATTGCGAGTGATTGCTGAAATGTACTCACTCACTTTCTATTATTATTTGTAAATATGTGTACAAATGGTCGGTTTGTTTTTTTATTTTATCAATAAATCTCAGCAACAAAGAAAAAAAACCCATGTGTGTTGATTTCTCCCTAAGATGGCGAAGTGAAACACAAGTTTCCTTGAAGTGGCTCAGCATGGCCCCATCTTGTTTGCATAACAAAAGCATCTGTTCACAGGTGATTAAGGATATCAGCTAAAAGCCTTCCAGCCCATCGGCTGTCCTGCGGTTTTTATAGGTAGAAAAGCCAAATGGCTGCTCTCTGGGACTTCTAGTGTTAAAATGAATGGCCTTTGCTCAACGAGCTGTGGACCCATAACACCACAGGTGCAGAGGACAAACTCATGGAAGTGGACATGGAGGAGCTGGCTTTGTGTAAGGGGGAATGCACACCAAAAAGCCAGTACCCTTGTGATGAGACAGTTTTTGAGCTCTGCTGTCTTCTGATGGAGGAAAAGGGTTGTAATGCTCCTACAGATCCCTTTTCTGCTGCTGAACTGTACACTTTGTTGAGAAATGAAATACTGAATGCGATATCTGATTCGTAACACTCTAGTACATGTATCAGTGTCGACATAAAATTAAGCATATCTCAATTATTAAATAAGATGATCTCTCTAATGACATGCATATGGACACTGTAAAGGAAAAATTACTGTATAAATCTGTAAAGTGCTCATCGTGGCCCTAATATGCTTCCATACTACATAGACTTATCATATGACATGTTAGCTTTTTATTTTGTTCTTTGATAATAATTTACATATAAGAAGTCCTGTTTAATGAATCAAATATTTGCCAAAGATTTTCAACCTGTTTAACTATTTCGGGACCTTTAGATAATGTTAAGCTATAGGAATGTTTAAAGATCATACCTTTTATCTGTATGTAATTGAAATACTCCCTTGACTGTAGTTATGTAAATTAACCTAATTCATAAAAGATGCTGCACTGTTCAGATATGCTAGTCTGTCATGATGTATTGAACAAGAGCATGTGGCAGCACCATCAGACTGATGTAATAAAGAACATCCATCTTGACTCACAACTATTCTTTATTTACAGAATATTTTCTCTAATAGACACGATTTCATTTTGTGCACACATACACTGGGCACTAGTTAAGGCTTAAGGTTTTTAATGCACAATTCATATTAACATTACCCTTACTAATGACATTGAATGCTTCCACCATTTTAAACACATAGGGAATTGGTTATTTATGGTAATGTTTACGCTGAAGTGAGAAATAGTTGTCTGTAGTACAGTATGTTTGGCAAATATGATAATAGATTCAGTATTGTGTCTTTGGTGGGTATTGACAATAAACATCTGACCCTAGAATAGCATTTAATATATGATTTGGTGACACCAAAATACACCAGTGGTTAGATGACTCAAGAATGTACATGAGATGGAAAGAAAAATGTGTTTTAACAAAGTATTTATTCCCGTTCAGGTAATATACCATCAGAAATACAAACTCTTCATGAACATTGAAAATAAATTATAAAACAGTATTAGCCTTTGAACAGTCAGTCTTTTCTTATAACATCATCACAAATTCCACAATGCAATGAATGCAGTATAGTTCTACAGTATAAGCTGAACAATAAAGCAAAATTAACAGACATACTCTGCACTGTCCCTGTTTCAGAGTATTCAGTATACTTCAAAACTTTTATCAAAAGATTTAGAACATAGTCTGAATGTTTATTTCACAAATTTGGATTACAGAGTCACGGAGTATTAAATGTTATTGATGCTGATCATTCACAAAAAAAATGAAAAAGCAACACTTGTAATTGTGCAATATATGTTTGGTATGATTTAGCAGGATAATTGCTATTTAATTACTGAAAAGTCAATAAAACAATGTACAGCACAGAAGGAAACTCTGAGTAATTTGAATCGTTATCTTCTAGCTGAAGGATTACCCCACATGTACAACATACTCAGTGTAGTGAAAACACATACATTATAAACACAACAGTAGCATTATCTGCCAAATTCAGATCTGAACCTCACAAAAAAAACAAGTACTTCTTTATATTATTTCTTGGTGTAACTTCTGAACTTATGCTCAAACTCATTTTGTTCTGTGGTTATATTCTGGGGCGGCACGGTGGCGCTGCTGCCTCGCAGTTAGGAGACCCGGGTTCGCTTCCCGGGTCCTCCCTGCGTGGAGTTTGCATGTTCTCCCGTGTCTGCGTGGGTTTCCTCCGGGCGCTCCGGTTTCCTCCCACAATCCAAAGACATGCAGGTTAGGTGGATTGGCGATTCTAAATTGTGTGTGCTTGGTGTGTGGGTGCGTTTGTGTGTGTCCTGCGGTGGGTTGGCACCCTGCCCAGGATTGGTTCCTGCCTTGTGCCCTGTGTTGGCTGGGATTGGCTCCAGCAGACCCCCGTGACCCTGTGTTCGGATTCAGCGGGTTAGCAAATGGATGGTTATATTCTGTCTAGGAATTTCAATAACCAAGACTTTTATTTTTTGGCATTCTTTTGACTTAAATCTATGTATACTTCGGTTGTCTGGTCCTAATTCAGCTCTTCACAAGTTCCTTATGTGCAAACTCTATTCAAACGGCTTGATTGACAAAGATTTTACCACAGAATAATTGGGTTTCTACACAATGTCCATCACCCAAATGTTACTATCTAGGACATCATTGAATTCAGCACGAAAGTCTGGAAAATTGTCATAATCGTCAGATAGCTGAAGGATCATCCCACATGTGCGTCCTATTGGCCGCCTTGTAAAAGAAGACATAGGCACAAAGGCAACAGTGATGTTTTCTGACACAATCAAATCTGACCCTGTACAAAACCTCAAAAACTTAGAAAGTTTTACTTCATCTACTTCCCTGATATACCTTCTAAGATGATGCTCAATATCTTTCTGTTTTGGTGTCACTATCACTGGGAATTTCAACATCTTTGACACTTTTTTGGACATTGGTTTAAGATTAGTATACATTTTGGTCAACTGGTCATAATTAAGTGCATTGTGATGCTGGATAATGTCCCTCCAGCTGTCTATCACAAACATTGGTTTCTGTACAAGTTCTTTATGTGCAATCTCCGTGAGAACTGCTGGAAAAGTGTCACTGGAAGCCCTTTTTCTACACTCATAATTATCTAGAACATCTCAAATGTCATCAAGCTCAACAGAGGAGAAATCCTTCAAAGCTTGTTTGAGGATTTCTTGCTCTTGGATTCTTATAAACTGCAAAAAGTTTTCAATTAGGTCACTGTAAACCTTTCCAAACAGAACCTCCTCCAGAAAGGAAAGTGCAAGCTTGATTGGAATGTATTTGCAATCCTTTGTATCCTCTCCAGAAAATGCGGGCAATAGCTTTCCAAGTGTCAGCCTTAAAATTGTGTCTAATGAATGGTACTTTGACTGTTGTTCCAATTGTGCACCGATCATAGAATTCCTCCCAAAAAGAACTGTACACGTCTCTAACAAGTCCTGATCCACAACCAGCCTCTAAAGAGTTATCTGGAAGTAACCTGGTCAGTGTCAGTGGTCTGGTCAAAGTCTCTGGGTCAGAAAAGGATTCAATCATGTCACTGAGGCAGTGTGCATAGCGTATAGTTATTACTTTTGGATGTTTCATGTTTTCATTGGATTCACCCTCATAAATTTCTGTGTCATTTAGGTGATCTTTGAGATCTGTACATGGACCAAATGTAATTTCAGGATCAGACACATTATTTACAGAAGCATCGGCATGTATTTGGTAAACAATTTCACTTTCCTCCATCATCTGATAATGGATGTCATATTGATCTGTACTGAGTGTGTGATTTGGACTGACTTGGTTTTGATCAGAAACTATAAAAACATCAGGCACATCCTGAGGGCCACGATCCTCAGTAGTAGTCTGCCTGGAATCACTACTGTCCTCAAGATCACTAGTACTCGCTTCAATATCTGACTGCTCCTTTGTTTTTGTGGCAAGGTAGAAACGCAGCTTTTGTAGTTTGACGGTGTCATATATTAAACCAATTGTGACACGATGATCAAGTGAAGTTTGTTTGAAGTCCCAGATATCAAATATGAATTCAGATTCATGCCCTTTGCTTGAGACACCATCAGGGAAAAAAAGACTCCTTGCCTCTTTCAGGATTTCAGTGAATCCAGCACTGATTGGCATGGAAATCTTTCGTGTGCCCCCACCTTGTTTTGCTCTAACCTGTTTAGTTTCCCCCTTGTTAGTGTGTATCGACCCTAACTCTATGGTGCGTATTTTTTGCCTTGGTTGGGAACGTGATTGAGGATGTTGAGGTGTCTCTTCACTTTCGTTGTTTTCTTTCCTTAACTTCATTTTGTCACGGAGCTTCTGAAGAAGGCCAGATTTTCGTATTTTGGTGGTATTTTGATTTCTGCAGAAATTGAAAAGTGCAAGTCTGTCTCCATAGGAGGGAATGTAATTGGACAGTGTTGAATCATCCATGAGCAAGACAACATCTCGGTCAATCTGTGAGACAAAATACAAACATTACTGCTAAGTAATTCATAAGTATATTCAAATACATAATAAAAACTTATTTGTTAAAAACATAACTGCCTTGTAAAATAACACTTCAAAAAAGGATATTTGTCAATCCTTTACGTCAGGCTATGCACAATATATTGTCAATTTAAATATAAATAGCAAGGCAATCTCCTGTAGGATATAATCGAATCCATCCATTCATCCATCCATTTTCCAACCCGTAGAATCCAAAACACAGGGTCACAGGGGTCTGCTGCAGGCAATCCCAGCCAACACAGGGCACAAGGCAGGAAACAAACTCCAGGCGGGGCACCAGCCCACTGCAGGGCACGCACGCACGCACACACCAAGCACACACGAGGGACAATTTAGAATCGCCAATGCACCTAACCTGCATGTCTTTGGATTGTGGGAGGAAACCCACACGAGGAGGACATGCAAACTCCACGCAGGGAGGACCCGGGAAGAAAACCCAGGTCTCCTTACTGCGAGACAGCAGTGCTACCCACTGCGCCACCGTGCTGCCCTCTAATTGAATTGCCCTGGTATATAATCAAGAAGCTGTTCTGTTTATAAGCACTGTGATGATGGGTTCAGACTACATTTTTAAAAAGATATTATGGGTTTTTTTTTTCTCTTTAAAGGAGCATTACATTGGTATGCAGGTACCAGTTTTGTTTTTTTTGTTCTTTATTTTGCCTTATACAATTTCTTATATTAGGAATTTGTTAGTTTTCACATATCCCTTGCCGTCAGAGCACAGGGTCAGCCATTGTACCGCACACCTGGTGCAAGTGCAGGTTAAGGGTCTTGCTCAGGGGCCCAGCAGAGTAGGGGATTCAAACCGGCAACCTTCTGGATACCAGCACAGATCCTTAGCCTCAGAGCCACCACTCCACCCTGCAGTTTGCTTTGATTTCAGATTTAGCTTTACAAATAAAATAAAACTAAATGGCTCCAATCTGATCTCTATTATCACATACCTTTTGTTCCTCAATTAGAGTCAGGGCATCCTGGGAGACACCTCGTCCTCTAAGAAACTCTATTATAGACATTTTCAGGTCAGGGAGATCAAACTTTACAGCTGCAGTAGACCTTTAGAATTTAAAGAGAACAAAAGTTTGAAATATGTGTATTTGGGTATGGGAAGAAATGCAATATCATCTCAAATTTTAACACAAGGTGGAAATGTGAACTCATAAGCATAACTATGAAATGTACCAAAATGCGAAAAAATGTTAATATCTTATAACACTTTGGAATGCCATATGAAAATGCTAAATGGCTTAAGATGATAACTGGACTTGATTAAATTACTGGAATATCTAATTCAAGGACTCCTAACAGAACTAACGTTAACATTACTTACTGTAGAAAATGTCCATCCATCCATTTTCCAACCCGCTGAATCCAAATACAGGGTCACGGGGGTCTGCTGGAGCCAATCCCAGCCAACACAGGGCACAAGGCAGGAACCAATCCCGGGCAGGGTGCCAACCCACCGCAGGACACACACAAACACACCAAGCACACACACGGGCCAATTTAGAATCGCCAATCCACCTAACCTGCATGTCTTTGGATTGTGGGAGGAAACCGGAGCGCCCGGAGGAAACCCACGCAGACACGGGGAGAACATGCAAACTCCACGCAGGGAGGACCCGGGAAGCGAACCGGGTCTCCTAACTGCGAGGCAGCAGCGCTACCCACTGCGCCACCGTGCCGCCCTGTAGAAAATGTATTTACTGTAAATACAATACGGGTTTGCTATGTTGCACTTAGTTTACATAGTTTTCTCAATTTGGGCTGCTTTTTGTGAAAACAATTAAGCTTGGCGATTCACGATCAATATGTGGTATGTATACGTAACCTATGAAATACTTCTTTGTACAGCGGCCACTTCACGAATAAACAAGTACTACTTAGTTAAAGATGCCACGAACTTGCATACAAAATGCATTATTGGTAGATTAAAAAGCAGTTGATTTGGAATAACATTATATGTTTTCATTATTAGGCCTTTGGTAGGATGAAGATAGTTGTGAAAAGTATTACAAAGTAAACATGATTTCATAACCTAATACCAAAATGCAACTAAGTATATACATAAACACAAAATCAGACATGTATTGTTTCTGAAACCAACACTATATACATGACAGATGCACACCATTAAAGAAAATCAGCTTTTCTTATGACAGAAAAAGAAGAAAAGTGAGATGGTAAAAGGAGGTTTGCATTCCATTTATTCCCTTCATACAAAGTTTGCACGTTCTGCATGTGGACATGTGGGTTTCTTGCCATAGTCCAAACACATGTTGAATGAGCATTGCTAAATTGACCACTAATGTGTGTGTGTGTGTGTGTGCGTGTTCATGTTGCGGCGGGCTGGCACCCAGTCCAGTTCCTGTTTAGTGTCTGATGGTTGCTGATAAAGGCTTAAATTGCCTTGCAACCCTGTTTTGAAGAAGTGGCTGTGAAAAGTGGATGGATGGACATGATACAGTGAAGAGAATAACCATGTACATCACAATTACTCTTTTTCGGACACAACAACCTCAGTGGGCCAACCTATGTGTACATTTGGAGGCAGTATGATGTGGTGGTTAAGGCTTACGTGGTTAAGATTGAGGGTTCAAATTCCTCTAGAAACACTGTGTGACCCTAAGCAAGTCACTTGACCTGCCTGTGCTCCAATTAGAAAAACTAGAGAAGTGTAACTAATTTTATCATGAATGTTGTAAATCGCCTTGGATAAACACATAAGCAAAATAAGTAAATGATGCAGTACAGGAAAAAAAAAACTACATGACACTTGAAAAAACGCATTTTTTCTTTTCTTTGCTTTCCACTGCGTTTGTTGATTTACTAGGCTCTTATTTTTTGGTCGCTGTCTCGGGTCAGTTACAGGTTTCAACAGACACGCGGATATACCTGCTGTCAACTAGTGGCCATACACCACTAATCTTGTTGTTTTGTCACGCTGTTGAATTAGTTCAAAGCAGAATACCTTTACAGCAGGTGTAACAAATATCTAAGTGGCAGGGTTTATGAATGGATATCAGATACAGCCCACTGGTGTAGCTGAGAATGTGCAAGTGCTGAGGTGGTGTTCGGAGACAACAATACTGAATTCAAATGAGGTTCTTCTGGGCGTGCATTCTTTATTGTACTATTGTACTGTAATTAGCCAAACATACCAGCTCTTAGTGCGGGTCTTTCAGTTTTCCTTCTTCCCACTTTTACACGCATTACACTTCTCCATAGAAAGTAAAAGCAGTTGTATGCATAAAACACGGATTCTTCAAAACTTATAAGTAGGAGGAGGAGGTTGGGAGCACGCGTTGATATACGGTATATAGCCGCACCCACCCCACGACGAACCGCCTGATGATCCCAATTTAGGACGCAAGTGCACTCAGGCAACAGGTGACACCTCAACGACACAGTAGTTCGAATGGAATGGAATAGAAGAACACAGAAAATATTTATTTTAAATGTTTAATTATTTGAGCAAATCATCCATCCATTTCCCAAACCCTCTTATTCTGTGCAGGATCGCTGGAGCCAATGCCTGCAAGCATCGGGCAACAACACAGGAACAATCACTGAGACTGGGTGCTAGATTATCGTGGGGTAAAAAGAGACACAAACATATGCTAGAGACAATTTAGCATTACTAGTTCACCTAACCTGCATCTCTTTTGACACCGAAGCACCTTGGCGAAATCCACGAGGAGAACATTCACAGTCAGCAACACTCACGGAACACCCGGGACCTCAACCCCTTACTGCGAGGCAGCAGCACTATCTCTGCGTGACTGTGCCTCACACGTTTAATTTTTAATAGCATAAAATATTTAAACAAAGTGAACAATTCATCTATAAAATGTTACACTACAAATGTATCGATTTCAGCATTAAAATTACACAATCTTAAGTATAAATCGCAGTTTTCCAAATACTCGCGAAGTTGCCATAAAATGCACATTCTGTATGGTGACGACTGCCTGTGAGTATAGGGTCTGTGCAAGAAGATGACTGTTTAAGAAGCATTAAGTGTATTAATGCCTAGGTCTAGGAGAACTTTGATTACGAATGATTGAATGTGCTACTTTAGTTAGGATGGGGTTTGAGAAACAGCAGTAAATGTACGATTTCAATATGGAGTTTATGGCGATTTTAGCGATGGCATGCTTTCGGAAAGAGCAACTCAAGATATACACAATCTCCCTTTAAACCCGTTTAAAATGATATATGACATACACAAACTAACCTTTAATCGTTTAGTGTATTCCTAGACAGACTTGTTTGTGCTTTATCCGTAGTTTTCTTCAGTTTTCGCAAGTCCCAATCGTACATACGTACGGAAGTTAAACTTGTGAGAGAAAAAAACAAGGGTTTGATGTGGAAATGTCGAGAATAAAGTCAGCATGTCGACTTTAATCTCGACATTTAGATTTTTTTTTCTTCGCTGAGACACAGCCTAATGCAAAGATTTCACAAGACGGTCATTACTCGTGCATGGATACAATGGCCTGTACAAGATTAAAAGTCACACATGCAAAATATAGAACTTATAAAATGTTGACAGTAAATACTTATGCAGTAAACTGTAATAAATGCATTAATGTAGTAAGGCCAAGTTGCGTAATTTTGATCTGCGCATGCGTAGTATCAGTGAACAGATCATTTCGATGGGTGGGATGTTTCGTTAGAGCACCCGGCGGCAGCACAGAGGAAGGCAACAGGACAGAGGGAGGCAACAGGCAGACACAACGATCTAAGTTTGGTATATTAATAACTTTCAATCAATAAATTAAACAATCATGGCATCAATTATATATAGTAATCAACGGGTTTGAAAATACAAAAGACAATAATTTATTAACAGTTATTTACAAAAGTTCAAAAGTGACCATATCAACTTAGTGGACAAACACATCCAGTTCACCAGGGAGGACATGAAACGTGACAGGCTAGCTTTCTTAGATTGTGAAATTTCCATCAGCAAAGGGGGACATTTGAAAGTTGATGTGTACCGTAAAGGGTGGCATGGTGGCGCAGTGGGTAGCGCTGCTGCCTTGCAGTTAGGAGGCCCAGATTCCCTTCCCGGGTCCTGCCTGCGTGGAGTTTGCATGTTCTCCCTGTGTCTGTGTAGGTTTGCTCTGGGTGCTCCGGCTTCCTCCCACAGTCCAAAGTCATGCAGGTTAGGTGCACTGGTGATTCTAAATTGTCCCTAGTGTGTGCTGTGTGTGTTCGCCCTACGGTGGGTTGTCACCCTGCTCGGAATTTGTTTCCTGCCGTGTTAGCTGGGATTGGCTCCAGAGGACCCCCGTGACCCTGTAGTTAGGATATAGTGGGTTGGAAAAAGGATGGATGGATGTGTACTGTAAACCATGCATATGGATCAGTATTTAAGGTTAGGCTCTCACCATCCGCTAGAGCACAAAATAGGTGTCATCAGGACTCTACAACACAGAGAAAACACCATACTCACAGACACAGCGGCCAGGGAAGCAGAAGAACATTATATCAAAAAGGCCCTGAGTAAATGTGGTTATCCCAGCTGGACTTTTGTCAAAGCAGGGAACACACCTAAAGAATGCTCTAAGCAATCCAGGAGAGAGGAAGGACAGCCGTTGCCTAAGCGAAAACCTTTGGTGATTCCTTATGTGTCAGGAGGATCGGAACAGCTGAGACACATTTTTTCAAAACACCAGGTCTCTGTGTCTTTCAAACTCCAAAACACGATATGGCAAAAATTGGTTCACCCCAAGGATCGGGTGCCCCGGCACAGACAGAATAATATAGTTTATGCAGTTAAGTGCCAAGAAGATTGCTGTGAATCAAACATCGGTGAAACAAAACAACCATTGGACAAGCGGATGGCACAACACAGAAGAGCTACCTCGTCAGGCCAGGACTCCGCAGTCTATTTACACCTACAGGACAGTGGTCACTCTTTCGGTGATGAAGATGTGCACATCCTGGACAGGGAAGAACGCTGGTCTGAGTGAGGAGTCAAGGAGGCCATTTTTGTGAAAAAGGAGCGACCATCTCTGAACTGAGGAGGGGGCCTAAGGGTACATCTTTCACCATCTTACAATGCAGTGATTGCAGCCATTCCCCAACTCTCTGTGAATGGTACTCATGGCCATTGGTCAATGGACAATTTGCATATCATTGTTAGTCAATGCTGCTAGCTCGGTCATTAGGAACAAATCCCAGGCAGTGCACCAGTCCACCGCAGGGCACACACACACCCGCTAGGGACAATTAAGGATCGCCAATGCACCTAACCTGCATGTCTGTGGGAGGAAACCCACACAGACAAGGGGAGAACATGCAGGGAAGACCCGGGAAGTGAACCCAGGTCTCCTAACTGCAAGGCAGCAGCGCTACCACTGCGCCACTGTGCCGCCCTCCAACGCAAAACCCCAAAAGCCAAATGTGTATTCCAAAGAAAGCAGTTCTGACAAAACATTAAATAGCAGTAGCAACAGATATGAGCAGGGCTGTATACATGACAATATAAAGTGTATTCTAACCTTCAATACAAGTAAATATGATAAAGGTAAAAAAAATAATAATAATAACCTGATGGACAGAACGTATAACGTGTTAATAATTGCAAAATGAAAAACTATCCCATAATGAAATACTTGTCTTGCTTCTCTCTTGACATTATCAGGTCTTCTAGTCACTTTATAAGAGGGAGGAGAAGTTGAAAGCATGTGCTGATAGTGTGTTGCTGTGCCCACCACAAGACAACCCACCTGGATTGGGACCCAAGTGCAGCGGGTGACCCCTCAGCACCACACTGGAACTCTGGGAGGTTTTTATTTTAACTTTTTTTTTTATGGTGGATGGAGTGCAAATCCTGCCACCAACCCCCAAGTTTTCCCTGTATTGCCTAATTTTATTGTATTTTATCATTTTTCTTTCTTCATCGTGTAAAACTCTTTGAGCTCCATCATTTGTCTGAAAATGTGCTCAAGAAATCAAAGTTGCTGTTGTAAGTTGGAGGACCTGCTTGCAGGGCTGGATGCAGATTAACGTCATACCCAGGACGGAGCAATTTCAGGTTAAAGGCCTTGCTCAGGGGCCCAACGGAGTAGAGTGACTTCTAGTGTTTACGGGATTTGATCTGGGCCTGCACAGATTCCTAGCATCAGAGCCACCACTCACTTTATAAAACACGTAAATTAATAAATTACTCCACAACAGATAGCTAATCAAGTCAATATTTTCATTTGCAATAACCTGGCATCTGTAGAGGATATATACTGTAAATCTGTTCATTTAATACAAAAATATATTTTGTTAATTAATATTGGTAAACGTATCAATGTATTTGGATACCTAAAGTACATTAGTTCTCCATTTAACAAAATTATTCTGTACTAATTTGTTTTCATTACTTAACATAATTTCTTCATATGTACTGCAATTAATGCTGTGATTGGGAGGACCCAAATACACCTTTAAATTGATAATTGGTTTTGAGACCAGGATTTAAGGGGCTGCAGATCATAAGTTCTGTAATGAACATGAAGGGTCAGGATACATTTCTTTTGGACAGCACAGCCACAACATTCCCTTGTCTGTCTTACTTGTAGACCTTAAAATGCTAAGTAGAATCCTACTTTTTAGGTTACCCAGGGGAATTTCTTTAAGGGGTACCCCCCCCCTTTATACTGCACCCTAGTGGCATGTAGCCATCGAGTTTATGATTTAAACTAACTTTCACAAAAGCCCAAGCCTCTCTTCCTCTATTCTTTACTATATCTTTAAGCCACATTCAGAGAGCACAACTATAAGACTCCTTGAAATACTTCTATGATTCCCATAACTTCAACACCTGTTTAAAATTAGAGGAAAAGCTTGTAAGGTTGTGATTTGACATGTATTTTCATTTTAAGATTGATGCAACATTTAAAACAATAAGATATCTGTAAGAGTGCAGATGCAAAGACTAAAATTGTTAAGTTGAACTTTAGTAGGGCTAATTTTGAGCAGATGCGACAAAGTCTAAGTAGGATAGACTGGGATAAGCTTTTAAATGTGGAGACAGTCGAGGACCAGTGGAACAGGTTTAAAAATGTTTTACATGTAATGCAGGACAGATACAAACCTAAATTTGGAAGTAATAGGAAACTAAAAAAAACTCCACGATGGATTAATAAAGATTTAAAAAAGAAGTTGCAAAGGAAAAAACTGCTGTATAAGGCATATAAGACTAATGACTGCAAAGAGAACCGTAGCGCGTATGAGAACATGAGGGCAACCATTAAGAAGGATATCAGAGAGGCTAAAAGACAGTTGGAGAGGAATATAGCAGATAAGGCGACAGAAGACCCCAAGAGATTCTTTCAGTATTTTAGTAGTAAAAGAACAGTTAAGGAGGAGGTCAAGTTCATCAGGAATAGTAAAGGGGAACTAAAAGATACAGACAATGAAATAGCAGATGCCCTAAACTTACATTTTTCTGAGGTGTTTACAAGTGAGCAAGTGGATAACCTCAGAGGTAACAACTACTAAGGAGGTACTGAGGGATTTGGAAATTGTAGAGGGAGAAGTGCTGCTCAGATTAAATAAGATGAAATCAAACAAATCACCAGGCCCAGATAATATTTATCCTCGTGTTCTTAAGGAGGCTAGTGAGTACATATATAAACCCTTGACACATATTTTTAGGAAGTCACTGTGCACTGGAGAGATTCCAAAGGACTGGAAAATGGCAAATATCATCCCATTATATAAAAAGGGTGACAGGGCAGATCCAAGCAACTATAGGCCAGTAAGCTTAACAAGCATCACAGGAAAATTAATGGAAGGAATTATTAAGGATAAGATTGAGCAACACATGACAAGGACAGGAGTTATTCTGAACAGTCAGCATGGGTTCAGAAGGGGAGGTCGTGTTTTACTAACATGTTGGAATTCTATGAGGAGGCAACAAAGGATACGATCAAAGTGGAGCTTATGATATTATTTATCTGGACTTTCAGAAAGCATTTGATAAGGTGCCACATGAGAGGTTGGGCATCAAGTTAAAAGAAGTGGGAATTCAGGGTGATGTTTTTAGATGGGTGCAGAATTGGCTCAGACACAGGAAGCAGAGGGTGATGGTGCGAGGAACCTCATCAGAACTGGCCGATGTTAAGAGTGGTGTTCCACAGGGGTCAGTGCTAGGGCGCTGCTATTTTTAATATATATAAATGATTTAGATAGGAATATAAGTAACAAGCTGGTTAAGTTTGCAGATGATACCAAGATAGGTGGATTAGCAGATAATTTGGAATCCGTTATATCATTACAGAAGGACTTGGATAGCATACAGGCTTGGGCAGATTTGTGGCAGATGAAATTTAATGTCAGTAAATGTAAAGTATTACACATAGGAAGTAAAAATATTAGGTTTGAATACACAATGGGCGGTCGGAAAATCGAGAGTACACCTTATGAGAAGGATTTAGGAGTCATAGTGGACTCCAAGCTATCAACTTCAAACAGTGTTCAGAAGCCATTAAGAAGGCTAACAGAATGTTAGGTTATATAGCACGATCTGTGGAGTACAAGTCCAAGGAGGTTCTGCTCAACCTTTATAATGCACTGGTGAGGCCTCATCTTGAGTACTGTGTGCAGTTTTGGTCTCCAGGCTACAAAAAGGACATAGCAGCACTAGAAAAGGTCCAGAGAAGAGCGACTAGGCTGATTCCAGGTCTACAGGGGTTGAATTATGAGGAAAGATTAAAAGAGCTGAGCCTTTACAGTTTAAGCAAAAGAAGATTAAGAGGTGACATGATTGAAGTGTTTAAAATTATGAAGGGAATTAGTACAGTGGATCGAGACTTGTATTTTAAAATGAGCTCATCAAGAACACGGGGACACAGTTGGAAACTTGTTAAGGGTAAATTTCGCACAAACATTAGGAAGTTTTTCTTTACACAAAGAACGATAGACACTTGGAATAAAAGACCAAGTAGTGTGGTAGACAGTAAGACGTTAGGGACTTTCAAAACTCGACTTGATGTTTTCTTGGAGGAAACAAGTGGATAGGACTGGTGAGCTTTGTTGGGCTGAATGGCCTGTTCTCGTCTAGATTGTTCTAATTCTAATTCTAATATACTTGGTGTTTTCCTCTAGGCGGCACTAGCTCCCTTATTGGAATAAGTTCTTTTGTAATTACGGCGTGTTACATAACCCGAAACCATACTGCTCAAAAGAATTAAAGGAACACTTTTTAATCAGAGTATAGCATCAAGTCAATGAAACTTATGGGATATTAATCTGGTCAGTTAAGTAGCAGAGGGGGTTGTTAATCAGTTTCAGCTGCTGTGGTGTTAATGAAATTAACAACAGATGCACTAGAGGGGCAACAATGAGATGACCCCCAAAACAGGAATGGTTTAACAGGTGGAAGCCACTGACATTTTTCCCTCCTCATCTTTTCTGACTGTTTCTTCACTAGTTTTGCATTTGGCTACAGTCAGTGTCACTACTGGTAGCATGAGGCGATACCTGGACCCTACAGAGGTTGCACAGGTAGTCCAACTTCTCCAGGATGGCACATCAATACGTGTCATTGCCAGAAGGTTTGCTGTGTCTCCCTGCACAGTCTCAAGGGCATGGAGGAGATTCTAGGAGACAAGCAGTTACTCTAGGAGAGCTGGAGAGGGCCATAGAACATCATTCAGCATGAGTAGTTTGGTGGTGGGTTAATGATTGTCTGGGGAGGCATATCCATGGAGGGTCACACAGACCGCTACAGGCTTGACAAAGGCACCTTGTCTGCCATTAGGTATCAGGATGAAATCCTTGGACCCATTGTCAGACCCTATGCTGGTACAGTGGCTCCTGGTGCACGACAATTCCTGGCCTCATGTGGTGAGAGTATGCAGGCAGTTCCTGGAGGATGAAGGAATTGATACCATTGACTGGCCACCACACTTTCCTGACCTAAATCCAATAGAACACCTCTGGGACATTATGTTTTGGTCCATCCAATGCCACCAGGTTGCACCTCAGACTGTCCAGGAGCTCAGTGATGCCCTGGTCCAGATCTGGGAGGAGATCCCCCACAACACCATCTGTCATCTCATTAGAAGCATGCACCGATGTTGTCAGGCATGTATACAAGAACACAGGGGCCATACAAAGTGCTGCGTACAATTTGGAGTTGCTGCAATTAAATTTTGGCAAAATGGACTAGCCTGCCACATAATGTTTTCACTCTGATTTTTGGGGCGTCTTTGAATTCAGGGCTCTGTAGGTTGATCATTTTCAATTCCATCAAACGATGTGGCATCCTTTCGTTCCTAACACATTACCCAGTCTATATCAGTATAGATATCCAGGAGGATTTCTTTTTCCCATTGAGATCTGATGTGTTTTCAAAGTGTTCCTTTAATTTTTTTGAGCAGTTTATATACAGTAGATATGATATTAAAAGGCGATACCCCTCCCATAGTGATACGGTGGTAAGAAATCACATAGGAGAAATAACTTCGCTTTCATTAATTACGATTTATGTGGCATTACAGATGAGGAAGCAAATGACAAGACTTTTCACCAAAGAGGGATCTTGATGTATACAGTCTGCCATTACTGTCGCTGTGCTGAAAGGATTTTCAAGATCGGATGACTGGACTAACAGCCTTCCATCTGTCCGTCAGCTTCAAAGGTATTATGCATTTCTATGGGCGAGGCCAAAGCACATATTTCTACCCAGCAACACCCGAAAACAAGTTGATTTATAATTTTCAATTTAATATGTAATAGTTTATTTTTGAAACATATAAGCACTTAATACAATCTTTATAATCTTTGAACCTCATTATATTTTTAATTCAAAACTACACTACTTATGAAATTGCACAACATTAACACCTATAAAAAAACTTTCCATCGAATTCCTTCATCGTCTTAAATACCTACTAGAATTTCTTCCCTCGTGCTTTTGTCCATGAAAAGGCATCAATTGTTTCATTAAAGTCGACAGATCTTGTTAAATCTGCTACAATGCAAAGAAGTGCCCGGGCATTCAGCTTATTTTGCTGCATCGTAGATCTTAAATGATCCTTGATTCCTTTTCAGAGAAGAAAAAGACCTTTCAGCTGAGGAATTCGTCACTGGCGTGCAGACTAACATTCTTAATAAAATGTCAACATTTGGATAAACTGTTTGTAGTCCTTTTTTCTCGTAGCCACTTGCAAAGTGCTAAGGGGTATTTAGTCCCAATGTTGCAATAAGTTATGTGAGATTTGAGATGGACAAGTTCATTGCATTGAGTGGGTGGGTTCCAGATCATCTTTGAAAATCAAAAGCAGGTTTCTTCCCTCTTCTTCAAGTTCAGGAGAAGTCATAGCATTGTAAATGTACCGCTCAATTATTTAATGCATCCATCCATTATCCAACCCGCTATATCAATCAATCAATCAACATTTATTTATATAGCACATATTCATACAAAAAAATGTAGCTCAAAGTGCTTTACAAAATGAATAGAGAAATAGAAGACACAATAAAAGATAAACATAAGTCAACATTAATTAACATAGAATAAGTAAGGTCCGATGGCCAGGGTGGACAGAAAAAACAAAAAAAAACTCCAAAGGCTGGAGAAAAAAATAAAATCTGTAGGGGTTCCAGACCAAGAGACCGCCCAGTCCTCTCTGGGCAATCTACCTAACGTAAATCAAACAGTCCTCTTTGTATTTAGGGTTTTCATGGAAGGACCTGATGATGATGGTCACGTAGACTTCTGGCTTTCAGTCCATCAATGTTGGTGCATCAGGATGCTTTGAGTAGGTGGTGGTGGCGCAGGCCGCCACCACAAAGAAACCGGAAAAAGAAACAGAAGAGAGAGTAGGGGTCAGTATATACTAAATACAGGGTCACAGGGGTCTGCTGGAGCCAGTCTCAGCCAACACAGGGCGCAAGGCGGGAAACAAACCCCGGGCAGGGCACCAGCCCACCACAGTATTTAATGCATATGGATGTAAATTTAAAAAACAGCATTTTATAAGGCCTTTACAAAATAATACTGAAAAATATGTAAATATTTGGTTGTTATTTCTTCTGTATATACGCCCCCCTGACTGCTGTGCCCTAGGCCATGGCCTAGGTTGGCCTTATGGGAAATCCGACCCTGGCCGGACAATGTTCCAAGACATTTTACCCTTTTTTTATGAGCAGACCCCCACTTAGGTAAATCATGCTATTCCAAACAAGGAAAAGAAGATCCAATGACATGCTGACTCTGTCACACAGAAATAGTACAATGCTCATTTTCATAGTTGTCCCTGTCTTGTCTTCTAATGCTTGCCTAGCAGTTCTTTTTTTTTTTTTTAAATAATTTTATTGTAATCATTCCACACAAATAGATCAATTTTTACAAAAAAATAGGATAGAAAACAAATCAACCTCCACCTCTGACAAATAGAGCATGGCCAATGGAGTAAAACTTAAAGCTAGTAAAAATACATAAATTGATGAGTTTAATAGGCAGATAAAGATAAATGGAGAAGAATAAGAAATGGGAAGAGAGTTACTTCCTCAGTGCTTTAAGAGCTTATTCCAAAATATTATTTATTAGATCCTGCCAGGTTTTGAAAAAGTTCTGCACAGATTCTCTGACTGAGAATTAGATTTTTTCCAATTTTAAATAATATAAAGCATCAGTTACCCACTGACTTAAAAAAGAGGAGAGTTAGGATTCTTCCAGTTTAGCAAAATAAGTCTGCGTGCCAAAAGTGTAGTAAATGAAAGCACAGTTTGTCTGCCGTCTGGGCAGCATATTTGCCACACCCAGAAGTGCAGCCGAATGTCGACAATCAAGCACCTGGAGCACTTCCGGGTGCCCAATAAAAGGAGCCAGCAACCACCACTCAGCGGCCAGAGTTGGGTGGAGGAGGACAAGGTTGCCCTTGAGGAGTGGAGGTACAGGGGAGCAGTGCGTTTAATTTGTGTGCTAGTCTTTTGGGACTGTGATGTGGCTGAGGGACATGGGGAAGACGTGCCCTCCAGCTGAAGAAAAATAAAAGTTTATTTGTTTTATACGTGTGGCTCCGTGTCCAATCTGTGTCAGGTCGGGCGCATATATAGCGCCTTGTTACAAAATGAATAAAGATAAATGGAGTAAAAGAGGGGAGGTAATCAACTTCCTCAATTTAAATGCTTATTCTAAAATGTTATTGATTAGATCCTGCCAGGTTTTGAAAAAATCCTGCACAAACCCTTTAAGTGAGAATTTGATTTTTTTCCAATTTCAAATAGTAAATAACATCAGTTACCCACTGACTTTAAAGAGGAGAGTTAGGATTCTTCCAGCTAAGTAAAATAAGTCTGCATGCCAATAGTGAAGTAAAGGCCATTACAGTTTGTGTGTCCTTCTCCACTTTAAACCCCTCAGCGAGCCCACCAAACACAGCTGTTAGTGGGTTAGGAGGGATTGGGACACCAAGGCTGTCTGAAAAGCACTTAAATATTTTTGTCCAGAATGATGTTCATTTGGTAGAGGCCCAAAACATGTGATCCAGTGAGGCTGGAGCTCGATTGCAGCGTTTGCAGGTTGGATCTCGCCCTGGAAACATTTTGGACAATTTCAAGCGAGACAGATGTGCTTAGCTGTTCTAAATGATGAGCCCCTGTGTGCTAAATCTGGCCTTGTGATAACTGTACATGTGAGAAGAAGCAGATTTATAAAATGTTTTTTGTACAGAGCACAGTGACATATTAAACATATAAGCTTATTACACTTGGTAACTGGTTGGATATGATGATGACACCCCATGTCCTCTGTGTCTTTAATCCTCTCACAAGTGCTGCCACATAAGAAACCATTGAAGTGTTAAACTTTTTTTTTTTTTAAACCCACGTTAAAATTAGTATCATCATGCAACGTTAATGTTGCAGCCCTGTGATCTTTGTGTCCTTCCTGGCCCATGTCAAGCAGTTTTTCATAGCAGTAATTCTGCACTGCATTGTAGCCCCTTCATGTTCAGTGGTCAGACGAAATGTAATGGAGGTTGCCTTCTCTTAACTTTCCAGCATCGATGTCTGTTCCGGTGTGGAGTTTCCATTTGCAGGGTTTTGAACAGCATACTGGTCGTCATGTGTAATTTCACACCATTGCTCTTTTCTTTTAATCCACCACGTTGGCTTTTTTAATTCCAAACTTCCTCTTCTGAAGGTACATTTTTGATCCACGCTTATTTCTGGGGGAACATCAATGTCAGACATGTGGAAAGCCATTTTCTCATCTGTTTTGAAACAGAAGAGAAAAAGGCACAACTGTCATTTGAAGGTATTCAGCATAATACAATACAATTTATTTTTGTGTAACCCAAAAAAAAAAATAAATAAATAAATCACACAAGGAGTACCGGAATGGGCCCTTATTTTTGACAGCCCCCCACCCTTGACTCTCTAAGAAGACAAGAAGAAACTCTCAGCAATGCCCTTTTAGGGGGGAAAAAAATCAAAGAAATGTTGAGAAAGGCAGTTGAGAGAGAGAGAGAGAGTGAGAGAGCCCTTTCTAGGTAGGTTGGGCGTACAGTGCGTCTCAAAAAAAGGGGTTCAATACAGTACAATACATAGAACAGAACACAAGTAATCCTCAATACAATACAATAGAACAATAGAAATATTACAAGAACAGAGCAGAATTCAGCAGTAGATGATATTACATAATAGGATTCTCATTTGTTCAGAGTCCTGGAGACCTCAGGCATCAAGCTGCCTCCCCCATTCCACAGCCTAGTCAGTGCTGGGCCAGCCAATCCAATGAAAGGACCCCTCTACCTGATGATTCCAGTGCTCCTTATAACCACATAACAACAGGATCACAGAGCACACAAGTCGAATGCCGCAGATGCTAAAATCAGAATCCTACAAGAGACATCTGGGATTCCCATGTGAGTCCTCAACCTATGATGGTGTTGACGTAGTGCTCAGAGGGAAAAGTGAACGTAATATATATTGAAAGGCTCTTAATTAAGTTAACCTGCTCCATTACCAATCACTTAGGCCAGTGGTTCTCAACCTGTGGAGCAGGCCCCCCTAGGGGGGCGCGAAGATGTGAAAAAAAGAAAACAAGAATCAAAAATGTGAAAAAAACATCTGTTGAAACCAAAACAAATTAACTTAAACTACATTCTGATACTAGAACAATAAATATAGAGTTAGATAAATGTCGATAAAAGTTAAGTACGTATAATAAAATATGCATCTACATTTCAAAAAAATGTTGGGGGGGGGGCGCGATTAAAACTGTTATGAAAACTCGGGTCGCAAATACTTAAAGGTTGAGAAATGCTGGCTTAGGCAGTCACAACAACACAAGTGTAGACAACACATCACAAAACTTGTTCACTAACAACAGATCATCCATCTATACCTTCATCTTTCTAACCGACGTATTCATAGCAGAGGAGCTGGATCCTAACCCAGATTATCTGTGTGCAATTCAAAGGAAGAACAGAAAAAGATGAAGGTTTATTTTGTAATGGGAGTCTGAATGCAAATTCTGCAGAGTTTACCCTGCTCCTGTTTCAAATGAGAAATTAATCACGATTGTGATTTTTCATAAGATTAATCTTATGCAGCCGTAAATTGAAGAAATAGAAACATCATAGATCTCTTCTTACCAACCTGTTTAGTGTCCAAGGAAGTACTGGATTTTCCTTCTTATAAGATGTGAAAGAAATGATTACCAGAGAAAAGAGATAATTTTAGTCCACTTGTTGAATAATGTCAGTAAATAAATGGGATCTCAGGATTGCTATAGGCTCTCCTAAGAGTATGAGAGAAATAATCGGTAACACATATTTTCATTAAGAGAGATAAAATATTACCTGTTGGCTTGTGTCATGCACGTTTTCGATACAACGCCTGCATTACTTTTTCTTGCATATTTCAGGGTGTTGCATGAAACAATTATGCTTCACATACAATTCTATTAATATTTAGCTTTTATCGTCATTACTTTCTATATACTTTTCATAGATTTCATGGCCTTTAGAAACGCTCGACGTGAATAACATTAAAAATAATGACAGCAACATTCCCTTTGATCTAATATAGCTTAACAATTGCAATTATTTTTTATTATTTTTATTAAATTTACATACTTTTTACCTGTGCTATGTAAATTTAAATCAAGAAGAATTTGCAGCCGCAAGTTGTTAACTGAGTGAGGGTGAAACATTAATTGCCAGCGTGCTGCCGTTAATGGGCGGTCAAGAAGACCAGCTCTGCAAACCAAGGAGAAACACGAAACAACAGTAAGACTAGTTGTGTATTAGTTAAATTTGGTATTGAGTTGGTTTTGTTGTTTACTGCTGAGGATCGTCTCCTCTTAGTGCTGTAATGATCCGCAGCTAGTACAGTACTAGTAGTACTAGCTAGTACTAGTATCAAGTACATTGTAACTAACTCAGTGTGGCTAGCCTGTTGGTATGACTGTATTGGCAATCGCCATCATTGAGACATGTTCTGAATATTACAGCTTGACTATTCTGGAAAATGGCAAGTCTCTCAAAAAGATAAGGACATCATCATTGACTTCGACTTTTAGCTAAGGTCAAACCTTTTTATATCTCCTAGGTATCTTGAGAAATCCACTCCTGCTTTTATCTTTTCTCGGCCTGATTACTGCAAATCCTTGTATTCTGGGATCAGCAAATCCTTGAAACGCAGGTGTTGTGGGGTACAAAACCTGTACATTTTGGTTTATATTTCCATTTTATTTTGTTCAAGACAAGACAACAGATGAACTACATTCAGGACAAATCAAAACAGGTTTTCTTCCCAGTTATATCTCACTTTTAAAACAGCTGTTCCAACATAGAAAGGAAGACATGCTGGTGGCTCAGGCGATCAATTACTTTATAACCTGAGAAAGAATGGACATCTAATTATTTTACAGCCTGGGAAAGGAAGACCTGCCGATACCTCAGAGAACATAAAAAAGTTTTATTGTTTCGGAAAATTGACAATGAATTCATTCATCATATTGACAGCCAGCCAATCAGAATATCTAACAATCACATCTTGCAAGACCCCCCCCAGTAGAATTTTAGAATAAATATGCCCCGTCTGAGGAGCGATAAAGTGATTAAGTGAGTAAGGAAGGAAGGAAGGAGGAAGAAGAAGGGATGAAGACGTCACTGGTAGTCAGAAAAACATCATGAACACCGATTGCTAGCTCACAAGCCGCCTGCAACATTCATTCTGGTCATCTGTAACTTTTTCGTAAGATTTTCAAAAGACTATATATATATCCAGACTTTTCTATCAGTTCTATTTCCTATTATTCTTTGTTCCAGTGGTATTATTATTATTCCTGTAATAAATACCATGCTGCCTTAATGTCTATAGAGTGATTGAAGTAATAAAGTAGATTCCTTTGAGCACCTGGTGTGGCCGGAGATTTGCCATTACCTCTGTGCTGCGAGGTTTATTAAGGCTGTGAGTGAGGGCTCCACTCAATAGTAGAGAACACGATGTCAAGTAAGGAATTCTTGGCTGATAAATGACCGATAGTCAAGAGTGCTGAGCCTTTGTATGTTTAAATGTATTCTTGTAGACCAAAAGTAATATTTAGGCCTGAGATATCATTAAAACATCGCATGTTGTTTGTGCTGATAATAAGTAAGTCTCTTGAAGTGCTGAGTGACAGGCTGTGTTATACCTAAGGCACTTGTGTGGTTTAAAGTGCTAGAGGTTAACCAGCTGTGTGTATGTGTCATTTATGGGGCACAGTTGTGGTCAGGGTCTGTGTGAATGTGTATAGCTGTGTATGTTTGTGTTCATCTTAAAGTGAAACAAAAAACCAACCCAATAACAAACTTGATGAGTATACTCACCCATGAGGAAACAGGTAAAGGGTAAGTAGAGGGAAATACTACGATAATACAGCAGGTTGCAGTTGGTTCAAAATGCTGTCGCCCGTTTTTTGGCTTGGGAAAAGAAAATTTGAGTCTATTTCTCCAATGCTACCTTCTTTACACTTGCTGCCTGTTAGTTTCAGAACTGACTTTAAAATTGTATTGCTAGCTTTTAAATAATTACACGGCTCTGCTCCTGCCTATGTATCTGAATTGTGTATTTTACATCAGCCATCCAGAAAGCTGAGATATACCGGTCAGTTGGTCAGTTGTCTCTTATGTCCCTCGCACTAAGTGTAAAACTAAAGGGGAAAGGGCTTTTGCAGCTGCAGCCCCTTGGCTATGGAACTCTTTACCACATTACATTAAGGAGTCCCCTTCAGTTGAACTGTTAAAAATGAGATTTTTATTCTCTTGCTTTCAGTGACCTTCATGGATACTGATGGCTTGCCCTATTCTTCAACTCACCACTGGCTGTACTTCATTTTATTGTACTTTATTTCTATTTATTTTATGTTCATCATATGTTTCAACGTAAAGCAATCTGGCTACAGCATTACTGATGTTGTTTTAAATGTGCTCTATAAATAAATTGACATCGATGTGCCATCAAACTGTAAGAAGCAGTGGAGAGAGGCTGGTTACTATAAGGGATGGAAAAATATGACACAGATCTATTTATTTAACCTAGAGAAACTGTCAAATCATCTAATTTTAAGTTAAAACTGTGAGATATTACAACAATAAAATGTATCCAAGTGTAAGTTTCAAATGCAAAATAAGAAAACTCAACTTACTTGTTTTGCAGAACTTACAGCACACAAGTAACACCACAAAGGGTAAAATCAGCAGCATTAGAAGCATAAATTTCATGTTTTCATTCTCCCATTTACCTGATAGTAACAAGGGAACAAATGCCAGTAAAAAGAGATCTGCTTGTGTGACAACTTAAACGTTCTTTTGATTGTACACAAAGCTCCACCTACACACTTAAATATCATGGCAGGAGCCCACCGATTCCCTTCACCCTGTGTCACCCTTTCACTATTTCATGCTTTCCTTTATCTCATTTAGCTAAACTTTCCCATAATGCTGCTATTAACTGACAATATGTATAAAGGAAATGCTTGAATATGTGAGAGATAAGTATTTAAAGTTTCTTAAAAAATAACTAATCAATTGACATCTATAACTGCTTAGGTCACGTGTTTAAAAAGCTCCACAGATGAAGCCAATTATTTTGTTAGCCACTATGGCTCAAAGAACTGATCTCGATAACTTTGTGAGCTAGCAGATTATTGGGACACATTTGGCAGGATCTGAAGTGCCTAACTTGCTAAGTTTCCATGAGGAACAATGGCACAGAAGTCAGGGAAACACATATCAACTTTGGGTAACTGTAATATAACTAACTATGCCAGGTCAGTCATTTTTTGTGTTGCTCTCAACAAACATCCATCCATCCATTCACTTTCAAACTCACTTATCCATTTCAAGTTTTTGGAAAGCCAGTGCCCACCATAATGCAGTCATTCACAGGCCATCAAAGGGGACTGTTGAAAAGGCAATATATTATTTATGTGTTGTACCCCCTTAATTAGTTGTCTTCCGCCTTGATTTATTGGTTGTTGTGGTTGGCCCGTGGTGAGTTGGAACTTGGCCAATCACGGGGCTTCACTTTGAACATTTAGATTAGTTTGGTGGCGTCTGAGCAGTAGAGTAGGAGCTTCGTTTAAATGTGAAAGTTTGCGTAATTGATTATAAAGTAAGTGGAATTCGTTTATCCTTAAAGTATATTGTTTATGTGTTTACATTTGTAATTTGGATATATATATATATTTAGTACTGTTTCTAAATATTAACGTTCGAAGAAGTTAAAGTATAGTTGAACAGACGCTATATGGAGTTTCTCACATTGTTTGTTATGTAATTGCGGTATTATCGTTTCCTCATATATAATATGTATATCTATTAAGAATAATTACTTTTTAAGTTGAGTAAATGCTTTATTGTTTAACGTTCTAGTAATTTCCGATATTGATGTTATCTGGGGTGTAGTACGCCATCTACTGGATAAATGAAGTACCTGTTAAATGACTAATGTTAACATTGACAAACTGAAAGGAAAGAAGTGGGATAGCTAATTTATGTTTATTATTGTTTATTTAGACCATATCTTCACATTGTATAAGTTTGGAAGAAATTAATAAATAGAATTTGGACATCTTCATTCATCCCTGACCGGATGTGTGCAGTGGTTGTAATTTAATCCGAACCAACAGAATTCTTCATTACAGGGACACATACTCCCAAATATTTGGTCAGTTTAAGCTACTAGTCAAGCTAACCTCCATGTCATTGGTGGACATGAGAAGCATGTGCAAACTTCATACAGATGACATCTGGACATGGATTTGAACTCAGGTGTCTGGAGCTGTTAGACAGTAAGGTTGATCACTGTATTGCTCCACACAAAATTCTGTACATGCAAATTCTTGTTGCACAGAGTAAAGCGTTGTGGTGGCTCCATTATGAGGTTTGGTGAAATTCTTAGATTGCAAGGAAATAGCAATAAATTCATAGTTACCATTCAACCTAATATGGACACCTTTTTGATGAGTGCCTGCAGAAATAACCATGCAGGCTCCTCACGGACAGTGACTGGTTGGTATTTGAACCCAAATCCCTCGAGCTGACTAGAGTAATAAAATCTTTACTTGATAAGGCACCTTTCACAGTCAGTACTGTCAAATAAACTTTATAAAGCAGTAATCATAATAATAGATCTTTTAATTACCTGCCACTGTGAAGTTGAGAAGCTCTTTAAGAGGCTGGACAAGCCCAACTGTTTCAGCTGCACATACTAACGCCTCACCCTCCTGCCCCACGAGGACTTCTTGTATCTCACATTCTGTAACATTCTTGCAAGTTTTGTTGAAAGTCGTTCCATTTATCTTCAAGCTTACTGTGACACTCGAGAAGAGGCAGTCCCTGACCTTACAGGTGACATTGTTTTCTTGACCCACAAAAAGAGTTGAGGGCAAAAGAGCAAGAGCGGGCTCTGTAGGAAAAGAAAATGGAGATTCATGTAAGCAAGATGACATATTGTGATGTGTGGGGTGTGACATCTCATTAATAGGTCCAAGTAAACAAGAGGGAATTGCCCTTTTAAGACCAGTTCACTCTTCCACTCTTGGACTCTCACTTATCAAAGGAGCTATGATGACACCGGGAGCCTCTTGCACCCCTAAACCAAAATACAACCAATGCAACCAGGCCTTAGGTGCAGAAAACCAAACTTTTATTACTGCAACTGCACCTCAGTATAGGTGACCAAAACAAAATCCCTCTTCTTCATTTCAGATGAGTCTTTGCTATTCCTTCTGTTCAGATTACACTCATTCAACTATGGAGGAGTGGTGGCTTTTAAAGCTGTATTTGTGGGTGCTTCCAGCACATTAGAAGCAAATTCCAAAAGCACTTCCAGATCAGATGGATGAGAGCAGGGAGGGTGTGCCCACTAGATCTCACTCCAGCAGTTCCAGAGGTCACCAACTCTCTCTTCACTCCAACTATGTTACCCATACAGCACTGCGGGAATCCAAACTAGAGCAATGAAGATGGTATGCCGCTGCCCGATATGCCTGGCAAACATATTGCCCTGGCAAGCAGCCTTCTGACTAACCAACATACTGACCTCCGATCCAGGGAAGGTACTACCACCCACCCTGGCCGGGTAGAGACCACTGCAATTTCCTTCACAAAGCATATATATCTACTCTATATATATAAAATCTTATGCCTAAATTTTGTGCAATGATTTTATGTGATTTTTTTATGTCATGTTTTTTGTCACACTTTAAATCAGGCTTATTTTAAAATCTACATATATATGTTTGCTATCATTCTTTTCAGAATTTATCGAACTTTAATGTGATGTTGTTAGATTTTCAGACTCTAATTCCATTTTTAAATTATAAACTAAAATATATCAAGAACTCTCGTCCTGCGAGACAAGACTTAACCAAGAGTACCAAGAGATTTAACCACGCCCGGGGCCAGAAATAAAAGACAAAGAGTAGGACAGCTGCTGAACAGGCTTTTAAAACGTTCAAAGCGCTCTGCAAGATGCAGATGACGTGTCATGGCAGCAGCAGCAAGCCAGCAGATGATAGTTTTTTGTTTTTTTACACCCTCTTTGCTCTATTTGTTTCCAATTGTATCACCGTTTAAGAGGGGGTATCGCAGGAGCCCCCCTCTTCACAACACAAGCGACAGACTGGCCGCAACCGCCGGATGGTGCCAGGGAGCTTGCCCCTCTAGTAAATAAATAAATAAATAAATATATATATATATATATATATATATATATATATATATATATATATATATATATAAACTGCTCAAAAAATTAAAGGAACACTTTGAAAACACATTAGATCTCAATGGGAAAAGAAATCCTCCTGGATATCTATACTGATATAGACTGGGTAATGTGTTAGGAACGAAAGGATGCCACATCGTTTGATGGAAATGAAAATGATCAACCTACAGAGCCCTGAATTCAAAGACGCCCCAAAAATCAGAGTGAAAAAATGATGTGGCAGGCTAGTCCATTTTGCCCAAATTGAATTGCAGCAACTTAAAATTGTACACAGCACTTTGTATGGCCCCTGTGTTCTTGTATACATGCCTGACAACATCGGTGCATGCTTCTAATGAGATGACAGATGGTGTTGTGGGGGATCTCCTCCCAGATCTGGACCAGGGCATCACTGAGCTCCTGGACAGTCTGAGGTGCAACCTGGTGGCATTGGATGGACCAAAACATAATGTCCCAGAGGTGTTCTATTGGATTTAGGTCAGGAAAGTGTGGTGGCCAGTCAATGGTATCAATTCCTTCATCCTCCAGGAACTGCCTGCATACTCTCACCACATGAGGCCAGGAATTGTCGTGCACCAGGAGCCACTGTACCAGCATAGGGTCTGACAATGGGTCCAAGGATTTCATCCTGATACCTAATGGCAGCCAAGGTGCCTTTGTCAAGCCTGTAGCAGTCTGTGTGACCCTCCATGGATATGCCTCCCCAGACAATCATTAACCCACCACCAAACTGCTCATGCTGAATGATGTTACAGGCAGCATAATGTTCTCCATGGCTTCTCCAGACCCTTTCACTTCTGTCACGTGCTCAGGGTGAACCTGCTCTCATCTGTAAAAAGCACAGGGCACCAGTGGTGCATCTGCCAATTCTGGTATTCTATGGCGAATGCCAATCGAGCTGCATGCTGCTGGGCAGTGAGCTCAGGGCCCATTAGAGGACATGGGGCCTTGGGTCACCCTCATGAAGTCTTTCTGGTTGTTTGGTCAGAGACATTCACACCAGTGGCCTGCTGGAGGTCATTTTGTAGGGCTCTGGCAGTGCTCATCCTGTTCCTCCTTGCCCAAATGAGCAGATACTGGTCCTGCTGATGGGTTATGGACCTTCTATGGCCCTCTCCAGCTCTCCTAGAGTAACTGCTTGTCTCCTAGAATCTCCTCCATGCCCTTGAGACTGTGCAAACCTTCTGGCAATGACACGTATTGATGTGCCATCCTGGAGAAGTTGGACTACCTGTGCAACCTCTGTAGGGTCCAGGTATCGCCTCATGCTACCAGTAGTGACACTGACTGTAGCCAAATGCAAAACTTGTGAAGAAACAGTCAGAAAAGATGAGGAGGGAAAATGTCAGTGGCCTCCACCTGTTAAACCATTCCTGTTTTGGGGATCATCTCATTGTTGCCCCTCTAGTGCATCTGTTGTTAATTTCATTAACACCACAGCAGCTGAAACTGATTAACAACCCCCTCTGCTACTTAACTGACCAGAGTTTAATTGACTTTATACTATACTCTGATTAAAAAGTGTTCCTTTAATTCTTTTGAGCAGTATATATATATATATATATATATATATATATATACACACATACATACAAACATACAGTCACACACGTGTGCATGGGAGGCAGCTAAAGGGCTTGAGTAAGGGCAGTTCCGTATCATACTGGGTTGTGGCAGAGTGCACGGACTCTTTTTCTTCCTTTCCTGTAGGCCATTCACAGGAGATTCCAACTGGCCCTCTTGATGTCACTTCCAGGGTCCGAGCCTATGGAAGAAGACCTTGCCGGCTCCAGCCCCTGTGATGTCACGTCCGGGCTCAAGCCTATGCCTGAAGACCTTCAAGAGCCCAACCCCTTTGACTTCACTTCCTGTCTTCCCCTTTAAAAGCCTCCACCTTTTCCCTATTCCCTCAGTTCTGTTTTGGACTCCGTTTTGTGCACAGCAGTGCTATCATTAATCTCGATTTGCAGCCAGGAAACCAAATACACGGGTGGCTGCCTGCCCCAAACCTTGCTATGGCTCTTTGTGGCTTTTGTGAAAATAAATACATACACACACACACATATTATATACATACACACACATATACTGTACATATATATATATATATATATATATATATATATATATATATATATATATATATATATATATATATACACTAGCAAAATACCCGTGCTTCGCAGCGGAGAAGCAGTGTGTTAAAGAAGTTATGAAAAAGAAAAGGAAACATTTTAAAAGTAACGTAACATGATTGTCAATGTAATTGTTTTGTGTTATGATCGTTGCTGTTATCAAGGATTTGATTATCATTTCTTTCAATCAGGTTGGTATTTGGAGGATGTGTTGTGTTCAAGTTATATTCCGTGTTTGTCAACCGTTGTAAAGATAACAGGTTTCATTCATCAAAGTGTTCACTATCCAAATCGGTACTCGTGAATCTAAGATGTTTAACAAGCATTCCCGGTATTAAGTTGTGGATTTGCCTGCGAATATTTAGCGGCAGCGTGTCTATGAAGTTGTGGATTTCTCTGCGAGTATTTGGCGACAGCGTCACAAAGTTGTTTCCGTCTAGCTGCATCAGAAAATGCAGCACGATGTCTGACACGCCTCCTTTTTACTGTTTTCTCACAGCTTGGATTGCTGCTGTCATAATCGGTTTGAGTTTCATGGTTTGTTTCAATTACGTTAGTATTTGCAGGACTTGTGTTGAAGTGACATTCTGCATCTGTCAAGCATTGTAGGCATACAACCGGCTTCATCGATAACTTCACATTCAGCTTTTGAGAGTTGAAACATTCATAAACATCAAAGTGTCCACTACTGAAATCGTCACCTGTGAATCTAAGATGTTTAAGAGGCATTGGCGGTTATCGAAAGGTGTAAAATATTTGGCCATTTCGGTACACTTGAAAGTGATAACCAAACAATTCAGCGGCAGCCATCAACTCACATGCAGATCCATAGGTGAAGGGCTTAAGTATTTCACTCTTCTGGTGCTCCTGTGTAGTCTAATTATCTCCTGTACCGTCATCAGTCCACACCTTGAACCTGTCCAGTCATTCAATACATAAGACACAATGTTCCTCCGGATATCAAGAGTGAGCCTGATATGGCCGTGCAATATGTAACACAGAGAATGGAAAAGGCAGGCGCCATCTCCGGGCATGGAAACCACTCGGTAAGTGACAGTTTTTTGATCGATGGTGATCACCTCGATAGACATCTCACTATCCAAATCGCTACTCGTTAATCTATGATGTTTAACAGGCATTCCCGGTATTAACTTGTTGATTTTCCTGCGAATATTTAGCGGCAGTGTGTCTATGAACTTATGGATTTTTCTGTGAGTATTTGGCGGCAGCGTCACAAAGTTGTTTCTGTCTAGCTGCATCAGAAAATGTAGCACGACGTCTGACACGCCTCCTTTTTACTGTTTTCTCACAGCTTGGATTGCAGCTGACGGATGGCCTTATATGGGCAGGCAGTCAATTACGTGGGAGGCGTGGGGATGGGGGACGCAACTCCGCCTCACACGGCGACCGAGCTGCAGGCTATGGACGTATATATGGTCGAAAGTAGGATTTAGTTATGTACGTAAGTAAGACTCAGTTATGACCGTTACGTGTAGAATTTCAAAATGAAGTGAGTGAGGGCTTTGCCTTTTATTACTATAGATATATTATTCACACAATATATAGATTATATAAAGATATATATATATATATATATATATGTATGATGTCACACATATACATACAATAGCAAAATACCCGTGCTTCGCAGCGGAGAAGTAGTGTGTTAAAGAAGTAATGAAAAAGAAAAGGAAACATTTTAATAATAAAGTAGCATGATTGACATTGTAATTGTGTTGTCATTGTCATGAGTGTTGCTGGCATATTATATATATATATATATATATATATATATATATATATATATATATATATATATATATAGTACAGACACACCTTCTCATTCAATGTGTTTTCTTTATTTTCATGACCATTTACATTGGTAGATTCTCACTGAAGGCATCAAAACTATGAATGAACACATGTGGAGTTATGTACTTAACAAAAAAAGGTGAAATAACTGAAAACATGTTTTATATTCTAGTTTCTTCAAAACAGCCACCCTTTTCTCTGAGTACTGCTTTGCACACTCTCGGCATTCTCTCGATGAGCTTCAACAGGTGACACCTGAAATGGTTTTCCAACAGTCTTGAAGGAGTTCCCAGAGGTGTTTAGCACTTGTTGGCCCCTTTGCCTTCACTCTGCTATTTTGAAGAAACTAGAATATAAAACATGTTTTCAGTTATTTCACCTTTTTTTGTTAAGTACATAACTCCACATGTGTTCATTCATAGTTTTGATGCCTTCAGTGAGAATCTACCAATGTAAATGGTCATGAAAATGAAGAAAACACATTGAATGAGGAGGTGTGTCCAAACTTTTGGCCTGTACTGTATGTATGTATATATATATATATATATATATATATATATTGTGAACGCTGGCCCCAGCACAGACAGACGGACGACATATTTGCACCCACACACCGTTTATTTATATACACTATATACAAGGTCTTTGCTCACGTGCACCCCCAGTGCCTTCTCGCACCGAATTCCCCAAAAGTCCAGGCCCACAGTCCTTAGTGCCTTCCTGGCGCCTCCTGTCCTCGCTCTCCAGCTCAGTCTGCTTCCTCCCGACTTCCACCAATGACTGGAGGAGGCGGCCCTAAATAAGGCTCCCGGATGAGCCCCAGGTGTTCCGTCCTTAGCCACGCCAAGCGTGGCGGAAGTGTCGGCTGTCTTCCTGGCAGCTCTCCGGTGCCACACAAGTCTTCCCCGGCACTTCCTGGTGTGGCGGAAGTGCCGGGCTCCGGATAATTAGGCACCGGGCGCCGCCTGCCGGTGGCCACGGGTCCCTACAGGGCTGGGCTTCAAAGCCCTGTACCCGAGGCCCCCTGCCTAACCAGGACGGACGCCCCACTCTGTCTGGAGGAGGCACTCGCCCTCCTCCGGTCCTCCAAGGCATCCCGGCCGGGCTCCAGCCCCGACCGCAACCCCACGGGATAAACCGGCATAGGGCGCGCTTGGCGGTGACCACGGGCCCTACAGGAAGGGCTTCCATGCCCTCAACCCGTGGCCCCAACAGAACCAGGACGGACGCCTCGCGGTCTGGAGGAGGCACAAGCCCTCCTCACGCCCTCCTGCGTCCGGCCGGGCTCCAGCCGCCGGCGCCACATATATATATATATATATATATATATATATATATATATATATATATATACATATATATATATATACACATATACTATACATATATATACACACACACACATATATATATATATATACATATCTACATATATACTGTATATATATACTCAGCAAAAAAAGAAACGTCCTCTGACTTTCAACTGTTTTTACTTTCAGTAAACTTAATGTGTAAATATTTGTATGAACACTAAAAGAGTCAACACCATAAGACATAAACTAAAAATGGTTCACAATGTGTCCCTGAATGAAGGAAGGGAGGCTCCAAATCAAAAGTACCAGTCAGTATGTGGTGTGGCCACCAGCTGCTTGAAGTACTGCAGTGCATCTCCTCCTCATGGACTGGACCAGATTTGTCAGTTCTTGCTGTGAGATGTTACCCCACTCTTCCACCAAGGCACCTGCAAGTTCCTGGACATTACTGGGGGGAATGGCCCTAGCCCTCACCCTGCGATCCAACAGGTCCCAGACGTGCTCAATGGGATTGAGATCCAGGCTCTTCGCTGGCCATGGCAGAACACTGACATTGCTGTCATGCAGAAAGAGCACTTTTTGTCACTCCTGTCTGGTCCAGCGAAGGTGGGTTTGTGCCCATAGGCGGCGTTGTTGCTGGTGATGTCTGGTAAGGACCTGCCTTACAACAGGCCTACAAGCCCTCAGTCCAGCCTCTCTCAGCCTATTGCGGACAGTCTGAGCACTGATGGAGGGATTGTGTGTTCCTGGTGTGACTCGGGCAGTTGTTGTGGCCATCCTGTACCTGTCACGCAGGTGTGATATTCGGATGTACTGATCCTGTGCAGGTGTTGTTACACGTGGTCTTCCACTGCGAGGATGAACAGCTGTCCTTCCTGTCTCCCTCTAGCACTGTCTTAGGCGTCTCACAGTGCGGACATGGCAATTTATTGCCCTAGCCACATCAGCAGTCCTCATGCCTCCCTGCAGCAGGCCTAATGCACGTTCACGCAGATGACCAGGGACCCTGGACATCTTTCTTTGGGTGTTTTTCACAGTCGGTAGACAAGTCTCTTTAGTGTCCTGCGTTTTTAGAACTGTGACCTTAAATGTCTACTTTCTGTAAGCTGTTAAGGTCTTAACGACCATTCCACAGGTGCATGTTAATTAATCGATTTTGGTTAATTGAACATGCATGGAAAACATTGTTTAAACCCTTTACAAAAATATCATCCCTGGCTAAAATTGGGCAGACTTAAAAATAAAGTGGTATTTTAAGTACTTTAAGTACATTTTCAGAATGGTATTGTCTTTAAATAATAATAACAAAAATTTCAAAAAAAAAATAAGGCAGAAACATAAAAAGTAATTTGACCAGCTTCACCTTTAAACTCTGAGTAACCTCAGCCAAAATTATTTTGTACATTAGGTTAAAACAGTGTGATCATTGAACATTTTGTAATTAGATATAATTAGAATTACTAACGGTCACGGAAGTCCAATGATCCCCAGTAAGAGCCACAAAGTCCACTTTCTGTAATGCATCTAATTTTGCTTGCTTTTCAGTATACACAAAACCACGCTTTTATCAAGGCTTCTATCGGGTAGTCTTTTGAAATGAAATTTGCCTCCGATCAGTCGTAGCAACGCGCTTTCTTTCGACTCTTATATTTTTGTAGCTCTGATGTGTGCATCAATGTAATCGATGTACCAGGAAATCATGCATTGACAGAAGTTCCCCTTTGCTTGTAATGCAAAGTGTGATTAAATGCGTTATTTTTTTTAATGCGTTATGAAGTACATGCATCGAAGCTTCTCAGCTGTGCTTGTGCTAAGAAAAGGAAACATTTTAAAAATATTGTAACATGATTGTCAAAGTAATAGTTTTGTGACCGTTATGATTGTTGCTGTCATCAAGGATTTGATTATCATTATTTCTTGCAATCAGGTTTGTATTCTAATAAAAGGCAAAGCCCTCACTGACTGACTCACTCATCACTAATTCTCCAACTTCCCGTGTAGGTAGAAGGCTGAAATTTGGCAAGCTCATTCCTTACAGCTTACTTACAAAAGTTGGGCAGGTTTCATTACGAAATTCTACGCGTAATGGTCATAACTGGAACCTATTTTTTTGTCCATATACTGTAATAGACTGCAGCTCGATGGCCGTGAGAGGCGGAGTTGCGTCTCGCATCATCACGCCTCCCACGTAATTGAAGGCCTGCCCATATAAGATAAAGTAAACACTTTTAATTTTTTCATCCTTTCCCTGAGCTATAGCCCAGACAACTGCAAACACAGGATCCCTTTTCTAGACCGCGGCAACTAATATTAAGGCGATTAGCAGTTTCTTTTGCACAACGATTATGAGGTCGTCAGGTCGGATTATGAAGACACGCACAGGAGTGGAGGACCGACAGTGCCATCCTGGCCAGTTAATAGCGGGGCTGTCTCTCCAGTCTACACAAGACCCGCTGCAACGCTTCCCAAAAGGCGCTCATATCGTCAGCGAAGACGTCTCTCTACACTACATAAAAGAAAAAGGCAACTTTCCTTTCTTTACACCTTTTTTCCTTTTATCCCAAACCAAAGCCTTTTATCTCTTAAAACTGCAGAGGACACAAAACTAATTTTCTTTAATTGCTGGTAATGCCGGTGAGGCACATTACCAGAGGCAGAAATTTGAACGTTCACATAGAAAATGTCATTTCTATACCACAGCCATCGTGTAGCGCCTTTCAAAAGGGATCAACTACCAAGAGATGATCCATATACGTTTTAGCTGCCGTTAGTACTACTTACCTGTTGTGTTATACCGTCTTTAAAATGTAGTTTACCTGCAACCACTCCAGTAGTGCTCAATGTAGCTTTACTTCTTAAAACGTTAATGTTTTACTGTTTAATAACTTATAGACTATATTTTATTTTTTTTCCCTTGCACTCAGTGACCAAAGCCAATGGGTAATTAGCTTTATCTCTCTATCTATATATCTATATATCTATATATCTATATATCTATATATATATCTATATATATATATATATATATATATATATATATCTATATATATATATATATATATATATATATATATATACACTAAGCAAAAAAAGAAATGTCCCTTTTTCAGGACTGTGTATTTCAACAATAATGTTTTAAAAATCCAAATAACTATACAGATCTTCTTTGTAAAGGGTTTAAACAATGTTTTCCATGCATGTTCAATTAACCAAAATCGATTAATTAACATGCACCTGTGGAATGGTCGTTAAGACCTTAACAGCTTACAGAAAGTAGGCATTTATGGTCACAGTTCTAAAAACGCAGGACACTAAAGAGACTTGTCTACCGACTGTGAAAAACACCCAAAGAAAGATGCCCAGGGTCCCTGCTCATCTGCGTGAACGTGCATTAGGCCTGCTGCAGGGAGGCATGAGGACTGCTGATGTGGCTAGGGCAATAAATTGCCATGTCCGCACTGTGAGACGCCTAAGACAGTGCTAGAGGGAGACAGGAAGGACAGCTGTTCATCCTCGCAGTGGAAGACCACGTGTAACAACACCTGCACAGGATCGGTACATCCGAATATCACACCTGCGTGACAGGTACAGGATGGCCACAACAACTGCCCGAGTCACACCAGGAACACACAATCCCTCCATCAGTGCTCAGACTGTCCGCAATAGGCTGAGAGAGGCTGGACTGAGGGCTTGTAGGCCTGTTGTAAGGCAGGTCCTTACCAGACATCACCAGCAACAACGCCGCCTATGGGCACAAACCCACCTTCGCTGGACCAGACAGGAGTGACAAAAAGTGCTCTTTCTGCATGACAGCAATGTCAGTGTTCTGCCATGACCAGCGAAGAGCCCGGATCTCAATCCCATTGAGCACGTCTGGGACCTGTTGGATCGCAGGGTGAGGGCTAGGGCCATTCCCCCCAGTAATGTCCAGGAACTTGCAGGTGCCTTGGTGGAAGAGTGGGGTAACATCTCACAGCAAGAACTGAGAAATCTGGTCCAGTCCATGAGGAGGAGATGCACTGCAGTACTTCAAGCAGCTGGTGGCCACACCACATACTGACTGGTACTTTTGATTTGGAGCCTCCCTTCCTTCATTCAGGGACACATTGTGAAACATTTTTAGTTTATGTCTTATGGTGTTGACTCTTTTAGTGTTCATACAAATATTTACACATTAAGTTTACTGAAAGTAAAAAACAGTTGAAAGTCAGAGGACGTTTTTTTTTGCTGAGTATATATATATATATATATATACCTGTGTATATATATATATATATATATATATATATATATATATATATATATATATATATATATATATATATACCTATCTACATTATATATACATACATACTGTACATACATACACACACACATAAATATATTTGTGTGTGTGTGTGTGTGTGTGTGTATGTATGTGTGTGTGTGTATATATAATGTAGATAGGTGTGTATATATATATATATATATATACACATAGGTGTATATATATGTAGATGTGTATATATAATATCTATACTAATAAAAGGCAGAGCCCTCACTCACTGACTGACTGACTGACTGACTGACTGACTCATCACTAATTCTCCAACTTCCCATGTAGGTAGAAGGCTGAAATTTGGCAGGCTCATTCCTTACAGCTTACTTACAAAAGTTAAGTAGGTTTCATTTTGAAATTCTACGCGTAATGGTCATAACTGGAATCTATTTTTCTCCATATACTGTAATGGACTTTAGCTCGATGGCCGTGGGGGGCGGAGTTGCATGTTACATCATCACGCCGCCCACGTAATCACGTGAACTGACTGTGAACGCAGTACGTAGAAAACAAGGAAGAGCTCCAAAGAGCGCTGAAGAAAAACCGTATACAAGTTTATTCATAAGTGCAGCTACTGTGGAAACAAAGCACGGTGTAAACCCTAAGTTTATATTAAGTTTATAGACACGCTCATGCTAACGTTTGTCATGCCTTCGACGAATACTTTATTCGCAAGGTACAAGTTTAATGAGAAGACACGAAGTATAAACGAGACTTTGGATCACTTTGTAACGGAGTTAAAATTGCTGTAGCGACAAACTTTAAGTGCCGGGTCTTAGCTAACATTAAATAAAGCCGTGGACATCGCAACATCACACAAGAGAGCAGCTCACGTGAACTGACTGAACGCAGTACGAGTGATCACTTCCATGCATCAAGCCTGTTCAAAAAACGCATTACACAATTGACAAGGTAGGAAAAGAATATGCTCCGAGTAGAGCTCCACAGCTGACGTGGTCTTGGGGAAGCAACTTCGTCATGCTGCCACCAAACACGCTGTCTCTAGAGTTTCTCCACACTCAATGTATTCCTTGCATCCCCATTATACCCTCTGATCTCCCATTTCAATTCAGATGCCTCCAATTTCCAGTAAGACTCTGCTTCGCGATGGCAAGTAATAAGTCTCAGGGACAGACCCTACAAAAGGTTGCCATTGATTTGAGGCAAGATTGCTTTTCTCCTGGACAACAATACATTGCATTCTCAAGAGTTAGCTCGCGCACAGCTTGATCATATTACAACGGAGAGCTGAACTGACAATGTGCTATATAAAGAGAACTATAACAATCGTAATAAACGAACAATAAAACATCGGAGAACCCGTGGATTAAATAAACAGGCAGCTTCCTTGGCGAAACAAGGAAAAAGGATGGCCTTATATGTCGTTCGTTTATAAAACAGCGGAGAGGCTGTGTAAACGCTTCTTCACAAAAAACCAGTGGAGCGCCTTATATGAGCAGGCAGTCAGCTAAAGAAGGGAATCAATAAATATCTATAATCGTAATAAACTAACAAAAAATAGCGTACAAGCCGCGGATTAAATAAAGGAAATGGGTAAAAGGACAGTAAAATAAGTCTCAAATAGCTACACAATAACTATAACAATCGTAATAAATGAACAATAAAACAGTACAAAACCGCGAAGCAAGGAGAAACGACGGCCTTATATGGTGTTCGTTTATAAAGTAGTGGAGAAGCTGTGTGAAGGCAGCTACACAAAAAAACAGCAGAGCGCCACACTCTGAATGTATTCCTCACATCACCATTATACTCTCTGATCTCCCATTTCAATTCAAATGCCTCCAATTTCCAGTAAGACTCTGCTTCGCAATGACAATTAATAAGTCTCAGGGACAGACCCTACAAAAGGTTGCCATTGATTTGAGGCAAGATTGCTTTTCTCCTGGACAACTATACGTTGCATTCTCAAGAGTGAGCTCGCGCAGCTTTGTCATATTACAACCGGAGTGCTGAATTGACAACGTGCTATACAAAGAGATCCTTAACAGATCGTTATTGGTATATTTTCCCTCAGTTTAAAAAGTTTTTCTTTTCTTCTTAATAAAAATTTAAAAGCAGTACTTTGTCGCTGCGAAGCGCGGGGATATTGCTATATACAGTATATATGTGTAGATATATATATATATATATATATATATATATATATATGTAGATATGTATATGTATGTGTCTGTGTGTGTGTATATATATATATATATATATGTATGTGTGTGTATATATATATGTATATTTATCTGTATGTATGCATGTGTATATGTATATATGTATATGTGTGTGTGTATCCATCCATTCATCCATTTTCCAAACCGCTGAATCCGAACACAGGGTCACAGGGGTCTGCTGGAGCCAATCCCAGCCAACACAGGGCACAAGGCAGGAACCAATCCTGGGCAGGGTGCCAACCCACCGCAGGACACACACAAACACACCCACACACCAAGCACACACTAGGGCCAATTTAGAATCGCCAATCCACCTAACCTGCATGTCTTTGGATAGTGGGAGGAAACCGGAGTACCCGGAGGAAACCCACGCAGACACGGGGAGAACATGCAAACACCACGCAGGGAGGACCCGGGAAGCGAACCCATGTGTGTCTATGTATGTGTGTATATGTATGTGTATATATATGTTAATATGTGTATACGTGGGTACGGAAAATATGAGCAGTGCCTGGTTGTCTCCACACACTGAGGAGAGGCAAGACACATGACAGCCTTCATGGAGTTTGCTAAAAGACACCTGAAGGACTCTTAGATGGTGAGAATCAATCAATCAACATTTATTTATACAGCACATATTCATACAAAAAAATGTAGCTCAAAGTGCTTTACAAAATGAATAGAAAAATAGAAGACACAATAAAAAATAAACATAGGTCAACATTAATTAACATAGAATAAGAGTGAGGTCCGATGGCCAGGGTGGACAGAAAAAACAAAAAAAAACTCCAAAGGCTGGAGAAAAAAATAAAATCTGTAGGGGTTCAGACCACGAGACCGCCCAGTCCCCTCTGGGCAATCTACCTAACATAAGTCAAACAGTCCTCTTTGTATTTAAGAAATAAGATTCTCTGGTCTGATGAGACCAAGATAGAACTTTTTGGCCTTAATTCTAAGCGGTATGTGTGGAGACAACCAGGCACTGCTCATCACTTGTCCAATACAGTCCCCACAGTGAAGCGTGGCGGTGGCAGCATCATGCTGTGGGGGTGTTTTTCAGCTGCAGGGACAGGACGTCTGGTTGCAATCGAGGGAAAGATGAATGCGGCCAACTACAGGGATATCCTGGACAAAAACCTTCTCCAGAGTGCTAAGGACCTCAGACTGGGCCGAAGGTTAACCTTCCAACAAGACAATGACCCTAAGCACACAGCTAAAATAACGAAGGAGTGGCTTCACAACAACTCTGTGACTGTTCTTGAATGGCCCAGCCAGAGCCCTGACTTAAACCCAATTGAGCATCTCTGGAGAGACCTAAAAATGGCTGTCCACCAACGTTTACCATCCAACCTGACAGAACTGGAGAGGATCTGCAAGGAGGAATGGCAGAGGATCCCCAAATCCAGGTGTGAAAAACTTGTTGCATCTTTCCCAAGAAGACTCCTGGCTGTATGAGCTCAAAAGGGGGCTTCTACTAAATACTGAGCAAAGGGTCTAAATACTTAGGACCATGTGATATTTCAGTTTTTCTTTTTTAATAAACCTGCAACAATTTCAAAAATTCTTTTTTTGTCTGTCAATATGGGGTGCTGTGTGTACATTAATGAGGAAAAAAATAATTTAAATGATTTTAGCAAATGGCTGCAATATAACAAAGAGTGAAAAATTGAAGGGGGTCTGAATACTTTCCATACCCACTGTACATATATGTAGATATGTATATATGTTTATATGTGTGTGTATATATATATATATATATATATATATATATATATATATATATATATATATATATATATATATATGGCATAACACTCATAACAGTGACAAAACAATTACATTGACAATCATGTTACGTTATTTTTAAAATGTTTCCTTTTCTTTTTCATAACTTATTTAACACACGAAGCGCGGGTATTTCGCTAGTATATATATATAAATATATAAAATGTAGACTCAAACCGATTATGACAGCTGCAATCCAAGCTGTGAGAAAAGACTAAAAAGGAGGCGTGTCAGACATTGTGGTACATTTTCTGATGCAGCAAAACGAAAACAACTTTGTGACGCTGCCGCCAAATACTCGCAGAAAAATCCACAAGTTAATAGACACACTGTCACTAAATACTCGCAGGCAAATCCACAACTTAATAGAGACGCTGCCGCTAAATACTCGCATAGCGATTTGGGTAGTGAACACTTCGATGAATGAAACCTGTTATCTTTACAACGGTTGACAAACACGGAATGTAACTTGAACACAACACGTCCTCCAAATACGAAACTGATTGAAAGAAATCATGAGAATCAAATCCTTGATGACAGCAACACTCATAACAGTCACAAAACAATTATATTGACAATCATGTTACGTTATTATTAAAATGTTTCCTTTTCTTTTTCATAACTTCTTTAACACACGACTTCTCCGCTGCGAAGCACGGGTATTTTGCTAGTTGTTCAATATATTATTAATTTGATCTGTTGCTGATGGTTCTTTAATGTACATAATATAAAAACATAATCATTGTCTTGTGGTTTACTCCTTAAATATCCATGCCCATATCTGAGTATACGAGAACATCGAGGGGAGATCACTCCTGATTTTATTAAGTTTGTGGTGGCGCAGAACCCAGATTTCATGGCAGTGCCCTGTGGTAATAAAGTGCCAGTCCATTGCAGGTCCCACTGCCACCAAGGTAAAGGATGAAATTATTTGGGGGTGCCCATTCTCTACCTGTTTATATTTTTGTATTACTTGATCCTGTTTTTTTAATTTTCATATTTAAAAAAAAAATTGGTTTAAAAAAGGAGGGAAACAGATTGGTTGATGCTTTCTTTAAATGTATAAATTAAAGGCCATTGTTTCTTGTAGCACTTCCATATGGCTGATCCTCTTTAGTCGACATCTGGCTGTAGTAAAGGATGCCTAGACAAAAGACAGTGAAATCTGTGCCCCCTTAGAATATGTGCATCTATCAACAGTAAAAGAAATACATGGAAGGGATAACAAAGGAGAAATAAAAAAAAATCACAAAAAGAAACAGAAGCAAAATAAAAGCAATTCTTCAACCCTGTACCCTTCTACACAGGTTTTGAACCTTTGTCAGTCTGGTAAGGGGTCTAACCAACATGACCATTTTCAATTGTAAGTTCATTGTAAACTAGAAGACACAAAGAAGTTTCACAATATTCTTATGTGTAGTTCATGTTTACACCCGACATGTTTTCTGTGATGGCACACATTTTGTAACCAAAAACCTCCCAAGGTACACCACCATTCTACTAACCAGAAAAACATTTCATCTCTTATATGTGCTCAACTGTCCGAAGGGATGGAACTACTAGAGAAGCCAGTAAAGAAAAACAGAATCTCTGAGATCAGTGGTCACAGACATCTGCACTTAGTGAGCACTATGGGCACATCTCCCAGCCGCTTTTTCCTTTTGCCCACCATCCAGTCGCTCTGTAAGACTCGCTGGTGACCACAAACCCAGGCTGTGTCTGAAGTGCTCAAAGTGTTGTGTTTGCAACATGGTGATCACAGAGCTGCCAGCTTCTCCAGGTAGTTCTCTTCGGGCTGGTGTTGACCACCTGAGGAGTTTGCCCCTCTCCGGTTCAAACCCAAGTGCGTTACACTTCCACAACTCACTGGATGAAAAACATTCACTTACTGCAGATCTGATGAGTGATGTTCAACAACTGCTTGTTCTCAGATTCAATCTCAGCTTGGCAGGTAAAAGGCACACCGATGTCCTCGATGCCTGGAGTGTATTCATAGTGACCCACTGCGTTAAAGGTGCCATCTGGATTTTGGAGTGGCTCTAAATGTTCTTGAATAAGAATCTCGCTGCCTCTAAGCCACTTCATAGAGATGTTTCCAGGGTAGAAAGTCTCTGCGTAGCACTTTAAGAAATTAACCTGATCTGCAGCAATCAAAGAGCTGAGAAAAAGAGGAAAAAAGGCTATTAAAGCAATGCTTCTAACAAACATTCGTAAAGAATAAGCATCTGGAAAATGACAAACTATTTTACTAAGCAGCACACATGTACTTATTGAATTCAATTTATTAATAACAGGAGCTGACTTGAAGTTTATCCTGTTAACTTAATGTATACATCTTTCTAATATGGAGTGAAACAAGAAAAACCACAGCAGACCCACACAGATGTGGAGCGAAATTCAGAAATGCAGACAGCAAGTTTGCTGGGAACTGAGCCAAACTTCCCTGGTGCTATGAGGTAACAGCATTGACTTTCTATTTATCCAATCTCTAAATCCTCTTAACAGGTTAAAAGAAAACTTGAGATTTAGGGACAAGTTAGGAACAAATTCTTGATGAAAGAACATCACACACACTTCCATCAGGCCAGTTTAAAACCTCCGGTTAATCTAAAGTTCACGTCTTTGCCATGTAGAAAGAAAAAAGGAGGACCTGAAATATGTGAGACTTACCTGCACGTTCCTCATAAGCAGCGGCCACTTCAAACCCAGACTGCTGAAGCTGTGTACATCAGGGGTCCCCAACTCCAGTCCTGGAGGGCTGCAGTGGCTGCAGGTTTTCATTCTAACTCCTTTCTTTATTAGTGAGCTGCTAATTAACTCTTTGCCTTAATTTTAATTGCTGCACAACTTAAGACTCGGCCCCCTTAATTATTTCTTTTTTCCTGAATTAGCAACCAAACAATATTAAGACACAAAAGGTACCAACAAATAAATAACAACCTGCGTCCATCACACAATAACTGAAAATCAAGAAAGGTGAAGGCCTCAGGAATGTTGATCTGCTCAGGTCCACAAGACATTCTGACAGCCAGCGCTCTGAAAAAAGGAAATGTCTCCCAGGGTAGAAGGAGCGAGTGCCACGGAATTAAATAACGGCTTTAATTAGCAACGAGAATTGGCTTCAAATTAAGAAACTGAATGAAGTGAAGTTGTTTGGAGTTTGAGGCCCCAAATTGGTTGCTCATCTGTTGGCTCACTTGACATCAAATTTATGTTTAGTTGCCGTTTAAGAAAAAAGAATCAATTCACCGGTTTAGAGTCTCAAGAAAAGTTAATTAAAATAAAGGGAAATAGTGAATGAGCAGCAAAAACTGGTCACTAATTAAGAAAAGAGTTAGAATGAAAACTTGCAGCCATAGTAGCTTCCCAGGGGCCTCATGCATAACGCCATGCATAGAATTCACACTAAAGCGTGGCGTACGGACAAAAGCGGAAATGTACATATGCACAAAAATATCTAGATGTATAAATCTGTGCATACGTCAACTTCCACGTTCTTCCGCTCTATAAATCCAGGTCTGCATGAAAGTAACGCTCGTGCAAGTGCCTGTTGCCCCTCCCAGAATTGCACCTCTTTGAATATGTAAATCAATATAAATAGCCCCTTATGTTTTGCATTCTGTGAAAAGACAATGGCAAAAGCACAGGGGAAAAAGAAGAATTTCAGCGACTACCAAGTAGAGGCAATGAAAAACATGCTATTTGTTAGTTTAAGCAGTGATGTAAACAACAAAAGGAAGTTGATCGAGTTACAGAGTGGGGGTGAAACTCAAAAATTCAAGTTCAGAAAGTCGCAAAGTGTCTGAAATAAATAAGATATCGTCAGATATCAAAGTCACTGTAAAAAGGCAAGTCATAGCCCACCGTCTAAGTGTCATATGAATGCGTATTAGGGTACAGAGAAAAGAGAAAAAAAAATTGGGACACAGTTGAAAAATTGTCAACTTTAATCTCGAAATTTCCACTTTAATCACGTAGTTTATTTTGTCATTAAAGCAGAACGTCATAAACTTCATCTTAAAATCATTTTAATTTACTAGTTTCTCAGATCCCATTGTAACTAAAGTAGCACGTTATATGGTTTGTTTTGTATTTGATCTTCTATGTACTCTGTGTGTGTGAATCACTACTTGCTTTTTAAACCGGCTCTCTTCCTCCAACTGGACACAGAATCCATTACATTTGTGATATTACAGCTCTCTGAATAATTAAAATACTGAGATACAGTGGTGTGAAAAACTATTATTTGCCCCCTTCCTGATTTCTTATTCTTTTGCATGTTTGTCACACAAAATGTTTCTGATCATCAAACACATTTAACCATTAGTCAAATATAACACAAGTAAACACAAAATGCAGTTTTAAAATGATGGTTTTTATTATTTAGGGAGAAAAAAAATCCAAACCTACATGGCCCTGTGTGAAAAAGTAATTGCCCCCTTGTTCAAAAATCACCTAACTGTGGTGTATCACACCTGAGTTCAATTTCCTGATTACTGCCACACCTGTTTCAATCAAGAAATCACTTCAATAGGAGCTGCCTGACACAGAGAAGTAGACCAAAAGCACCTCAAAAGCTAGACATCATGCCAAGATCCAAAGAAATTCAGGAACAAATGAGAACAGAAGTAATTGAGATCTCTCAGTCTGGTAAAGGTTATAAAGCCATTTCTAAAGCTTTGGGACTCCAGCGAACCACAGTGAGAGCCATTATCCACAAATGGCAAAAACATGGAACAGTGGTGAACCTTCCCAGGAGTGGCCGGCTGACCAAAATGACCCCAAGAGCGCAGAGACGACTCATCCGAGAGGTCACAAAGACCCCAGGACAACGTCTAAAGAACTGCAGGCCTCACTTGCCTCAATTAAGGTCAGTGTTCACGACTCCACCATAAGAAAGAGACTGGGCAAAACGGCCTGCATGGCAGATTTCCAAGACGCAAACCACTGTTAAGCAAAAAGAACATTAGGGCTCGTCTCAATTTTGCTAAGAAACATCTCAATGATTGCCAAGACTTTTGGGAAAATACCTTGTGGACTGATGAGACAAAAGTTGAACTTTTGGAAGGCAAATGTCCCGTTACATCTGGCGTAAAAGGAACACAGCATTTCAGAAAAAGAACATCATACCAACAGTAAAATATGGTGGTGGTAGTGTGATGGTCTGGGGTTGTTTTGCTGCTTCAGGACCTGGAAGGCTTGCTGTGATAGATGGAACCATGAATTCTACTGTCTACCAAAAATCCTGAAGGAGAATGTCCGCCATCTGTTCGTCAACTCAAGCTGAAGCGATCTTGGGTGCTGCAACAGGACAATGACCCAAAACACACCAGCAAATCCACCTCTGAATGGCTGAAGAAAACCAAAATGAAGACTTTGGAGTGGCCTAGTCAAAGTCCTGACCTGAATCCAATTGAGATGCTATGGCATGACCTTAAAAAGGCGGTTCATGCTAGAAAACCCTCAAATAAAGCTGAATTACAACAATTCTGCAAAGATGAGTGGGCCAAAATTCCTCCAGAGCGCAGTAAAAGACTCATTGCAAGTTATCGCAAACGCTTGATTGCAGTTATTGCTGCTAAGGGTGGCCCAACCAGTTATCAGGTTCAGGGGGCAATTACTTTTTCACACAGGGCCATGTAGGTTTGGATTTTTTCTCCTAAATAATAAAAACCATCATTTAAAAACTGCATTTTGTGTTTACTTGTGTTATATTTGACTAATGGTTAAATGTGTTTGATGATCAGAAACATTTTGTGTGACAAACATGCAAAAGAATAAGAAATCAGGAAGGGGGCAAATAGTTTTTCACACCACTGTATATACGTGATATCATTTTCATGATGATAGGAGTTAAAGCACGTCATTAAACATGGGAACACGGTGGCACAGTGATTGTTCCTGCCTCCCACAAGATGCTTGCTGCGCCGTGCATGACCCTCAATGAAATGATTTATTGCAGCGGTACTGTCTCTTTCAAATGAATTAACCCCCAATTCTTGTCCTTCCATTTCTTTCTCCAAGTAACCAATCGCCACACAATCAGCTCTGTAATAGACGTTAAGCCATCTGTAAGCAGCATCATTTTTGTGCATACACTCCGTTTATACATGAAGTCCCAGGACTGGAGTTGGAGACCCCTGGTGTACATTGCACTACTCTGCAATCTATGACATGAACTTCTTAATATTTAATTCATTCACATTAAGCAAGAAAGCCAAGCACTGGAAACCTCCTGTTAGCTCAGATTTAAAGACGCTCCAAAGAATATTTTACAGTATTTTTTTTACTGTTGATTATTAGAGTCAAAATGGTGAAATGCGTCATGTATTTTGACACACAGATTAGATAACTCTGGCAAAAGGGTATACTTTATATTAGCCTTTACAGAAATCCAAGTTGTTATAAATGGGTAAAACAATATTATGTTGGAGCTAACATAAGCAGCCACTCACACTGCACCTACCTTCAACTTTAAGCTGTATGCGGCTTTTATTAAAATGTGGAACCTCATACAGCTCAAATGTATAGTTTCCTTCACCTTGAATGGTAACGTTTTTGAGTAGAATGGAGGCATTGCCGCTGTGTAGGTCACTTTCCAATATCTCTACTCTGTTGGTGGTTGTCAGTTCCCCATAAATGTACAGGGCCAGAACCACATGATTGTGTTTCCAGGTCAGAAGCATATATGTCAGACCATATTTACTACTTGGAGTGAAGAACCAGGGCAAGAGGACATCTGAATGGAGAAGCTCGTGCACATCAGTAAGTGGAGTGTTGATGGACAATTGACCTGCTGCAACTGGCAAGACAAACAAAATGAGTTAGAGCAAAATACAAGCCTGAAAAAGACAACTAGCATGAACTTTTCAGAACTACAGTACTTCTGTGTGGGATTTCTCACATAGAAACATTCTGGGAAAGTCAGTTTCAGAGGATAATAAAAAGCTGAAGGCTCTTTTCACCATTATTAATATGAGACATTTATGATGGCACTGCCTGGCCAAAAAAAACTGTCACGCTGGATTAACTAAGCCACCAGGTGAGGGCCCACCATTGGGTAAGTGCTGCAGTGATTCACACATTTCAGCTGGCAACACGTTATTTAAACTTAACTAATGCAGAGAGTAGATTCTCATTTCTTAACTACCGTGTCGGAAGACATATCCTGTAGTTGTGGAAATGAAGCTACTCTGTTTCACAAGGGTTATTGTTGGCTTTCATCAAGCAAAGAAAACAACTTAGGAGACTGATGAAACAATTAAAATTGGGTTAAGAACTATTATGAAAACCTGGAGGATAGTGGTGAGCCATCATTTTCAAGAAAGAAATGTGGTCAGAAAAAATCTTGAACAATTGTGATCCGAGATCACTTAAAGGTTTGGTGAAATCAAATCATAAAAAAAAAAATCAACAGTAGAACTCATGCCTAGGTTTAAAAGTCAAAGTCAAAGCATTTCCACACGCACAATGCAAGGAGAACACAAGGTATTGGGACTAAACAGTGGTGTAGCCTTAAGAAAACCACTTATCAGGGAGGCTAATTGGGGGAAAAATGGACTCCGGAGCAATGGAAAAAGGGCATGTGGTCTGAGGGTCCAGGTTGGCCTTGTTCCAGAGTGATGGCTGCATCAGAGGAAGAAGAAAAGCAAATGAAGTGATACACCCATCATGCCTAGTCCCTGTGGGGGGCCGATTCAGTTGGTCAGGTTGAGGTTTAGCAACGTTGTGTGCCCAAAAACAAGACTACCCGATTATACTGAATCACCAGTTTTTTCCATCAATGGATTTTTTTCCTTCCCTGATGGAATGGATATATTCCAAGATGGCAATGCCAGAATTTATTGGGCTCAGATTTTAACAGAGTAGTTCAGGGAGCATGAGACATCACTTTCACACATGGATTGGTCACCACAGAGTCCAGACCTTAAACCCATTGAGAATCTCTAGGATATGCTGGAGAAGATTTTATGCAGCAGTTCAGCTCTGCCATCATCAATACAAGATCTTGGTGAAAAATGAATGCAACTCTGGATGGAAATAAATAATGTGACATTGCATAAGCTTCTTGAAGCAATACCATGGCAAATGTGTGCTGTAATCAAAGCTAAAGATAGTCCCATGAAATAGTAGGGTGTGTGACTTATTTTTTGACTAGGTAGTGTATGATGGTGCAACAGAGTTGTGTCCACTTAGAGTGAAGATGCTACATGCAAGCAAATAAATGAACTCCAAACAAGTATGGCAGCCCAGCTCAGAAAGTGAGCGGAAGCTCACATAGTAGTTTCAGTGCTGCAATCTGACAGGTACAAATAAGATGGCAGCTATCGTCATAATAAATAGACAAACAAATACAATGAAAGACAGGCAAAAAGATGTAGGAATACACAGATAATTAAGAATGGTAAGTTATTCTAATAAAACATAAAGGGTTTCAATTTCAAATCTATTTTATTAAATACATAGACCAGACACTATTTTATAATTTAAATCAGACCAACTAGCTTATCTGCCAAGCAGAAAATACTATTTTAATAAATCAGTTAAGACTCCCTTGTACAAATCTGAAACCAATTGCCAGTGAAAAACTGACATGAATATAAAAGTTGAGATATTTATTGGGGTTCCAGATAAATGCATGAATATCCATGACAAATTGTGGTGAGGGAGTCTGGCCGTGTAGTCTATTGAAATCCAACATGGGAGAATTGTGAATGGATTTAATTCACCAGTCAAATGTGCAGGTATTTTATGTCTCTTATGGAAGACAGCCAATGACTTCACCATCTGCTGCATCCACTTCACCTCTCGAGATAACAAGACACAGGAAGCGAGAGTCGTTTGTCTAACTGGCATGAGCGAGTGCGGACATTACTATCAAAATTGACTCTTTACTTTAAAATGTTCTTCAAATCTATGCATATGTAAAGCTCTAAGAATATCTTGTTACGGTAATATGAACACCACCCTGTCAGCTACTCAATGGTTTGCATGGGAGACCATGCTGACTACCAGTCATGGAGATAGGGAGGTGCAGCCACATAATGTTAGATCTACCCAACAAGCTAATGTCAGGTTTTGTTTCAGAAAATGCACATATTTTTTTGTAGAAATTCTCATCCTTAGCCCATTCATCAACAAGAATGATATAAAGTGTAAACCAAAACTTTGCTCTTCTAATAACCTTGATTTGGTCTAAAACAAAGATTCAATCCAGTGCTGCAAATGTTCATCAATTATTACACCATGTTACAAATTACATATGATAATTACAGTAACCGCTGTAAATAAAAATTCTTAAAGGCACAATAAAATATATTTTATATAAAAATGAGAAAGGAAGTTGTTTAGTGAAAGAGGGCTATGCTCGTTTTTCACCATAATACGTTTTCTATTAGAGATTACAGTTCTGAAGATTTTAATTATGTCCTTACCTATGCCAACAAGTAGTAAATCAGAGAACCTTTGCTTAACACAGAGACCCCCCTGAGTCAGGACATAATCAGCTTTCGCTCGAAGTATGACATTTCTACCAAGGACACTGACACAATGGTGTAGATTGTCACTAATCTAAAGGGACCTATAAAAACAATCTGAGCGAGCTTTATTCTCTTTGAATATTTCCAGCGTACATTCTTATTTTTTTCTGTATGTACAGAGTGAGTCGTGCTGGGCTCCTTCAGAGTAGACATGACCTCCGATGCATCCTGATCTACAATAACTTGCATTCAAGATCAATCAGTCAAAGTGTGAAGTGACCTGGGGCCTCATGTATAACACCGTGCGTAAAATTCACACTAAAACATGGCATACGGACGAAAGTGGAAATGTTCGTACACACAAAAAAGTCAGATGCACAAAACCGTGCATAAGCCAACTCCCACACACTTCCGCTACGTACATCCGGTCAGCGTGAAATGTAATGTACGTGCATGCGCCTGTCGCCCCTCCCCAACTCCTCCCAGAATTACGCCCCTTTGAATATACAAATCAATATAAATAGCCCTTTAAGTTCAGCATTTTGTGAAAAGACAATGGCAAAAGCATGGAAGAAATTAGAAGAATTCCAGTGAATGTGATGTGGAGGCAAGGAAAAACGTAGTATGTGTTGGTGTAAGCAGTGATATAAACAACAAAAGGAAGTTGATCGAGTGATACAGAGTGGCGGAGACACTCGAAGGGTGAAGTTCAGAAAGTCGCACAGTGCCCGAAATAAAAAAAAAAAGAGGTGGTCAGATATCAAAGTCACCGTGAAAAGAAGTGTCATAGCACCATCAGAGTGTCATATGGAAGCATATTAGGGAACAAAGAAAAAGAAAAATGACACAGTGAAGATAAAAAAGGTCAAAATGTAAACTTAAATCTTAACATTTCCACTTTAATCTTTTTATTTTTTTTTTTGTTCATTAAAGTTGAAAGTTGTAAACTTCATGTTAAAATCTGTTTATTTTTCTAGAGTTTCCCATCATAACTAAAGTGTTATGTTAACTGCTTTGTATTCTATGTGTGTGAATCACTATGTGCTTCTTAAACGGGCTTTCTCTTTCGTAGACAGGAGCACGTAGGCACTGATCACCATACAGAATACATTACATTCTGAGGCTAAGGATCTGCGCTGGTATCCCGAAGGTTGCCGGATCAAATCCCCGTCACTGCCAAAAGAGATGCTACTATGCTCCAGGGGTGCTGTACAATGGCTGACCCTGCGCTCTGGCCCCAAGGGGTATGCGAAAAAACTAAGTAATTTCCTTCAGGATTAATAAAGTATAATAAATAAAAATAAAATAAAAAAATTACAGCTTCCTGAACATTTTAGAATACTAAGATGTATACTTGATATCACTTTCATGATGAAATAAATTAAAGCATGTAGTAAACATGGGGCATGGTTGCACAGTGGTAGCGATGAGCTGGCGCCCCGTCCAGGCATTGTTCCTGCGTCCTCTAAGGTGCTTGCTGTGCTGTGCGCAACCCTTGATGAAATAATTTATTGTAGCAGTACGGTCTTCATCAAGTGTACCAACCCCCAATTCCTGCCCTTCCGTTTCTTTCTTGAAGTAACCAATCGGCATGCAATAAGCTCTGTAATAAATGTCAAACAATCTGTAAGCTTAGAATGCTGATTCATCAACATGTTTAAGAAACGTTGAAAAATCTTCGTAATCCATGTTTAATTATTCTATCCATCTATCCATCCAGGGTTGCGGCAGTTCCATCAAGCATACAGCACGAGGCAGGAACAATCCTCGGACAGGGCGCCAGCTTACTGCAACCACTGTGTTACCGTGCCCCACATGTTTCAGTATTAACAGTATACATTATTTAAATTAAGTAAACATTTTATCCGTATAATGTACTATACATACTTTAATGCATTTCATCCTAAAAATTAAATCAAGTATACATCCTGGTATTCTAACAGCACAGAGCACAAGAGGATAGTGCTTGGAAATTTAAATCGACTTAGAAGCCAGTCATCATCATCTGTAAATACGAGGTGCTCTCTTCTATTGAACTGAATTGAATTCTTTTAGTTTCATTATATAGTACAATAAGATTCAATATACAAATCCTCTATAAACTTATTTTCCTATAAAATGATAAAATAATAATAATAATGGACTACAAAAGTATGAAAAATATACAAACGTATACCACATGAAAGCATAACTACAATATACATGTACATATATAGTGCAGATAGTGCAAATGGTTCATAAAGTGGCTCAGGTTATGCAATATTACAGTTGTAGTACAAGTTTCTAGTGAGGTAATTGTATGTATAAGTACAAGCAGTTCTACCGGGAGAAGTTGATGGACTGATTGAGTGCATTTAGAGCTCTTGGGATGAAACTGTTTCTGAACCTCGAAGTCTGTGCAAGAAGGCTCTGAAGTGTTTGCCGGATGGGAGAAGTTCAAACAGACTGTGCGGATGGCTGAGTGGAGGCCATGCAGATGCTGATGGCCTTCCTTAGGCAGCGTCTGCTATAAATGTCCTCCAGAACTGGAAGCTACATCCCGATAATCCTCTGTGTTCTCCACACAACCCGCTGTAGAGCTTTCCGATCAGCTGCTGTACAGCTCCACACTCAGATACAGTGGATAAAATATTCTGAGTGGTGCACTGAGAGTAACAACGCTAAAGCAGCTATGGCATCTGGAATAGCTTGGCTGGCCATTCCATGGACCTTTATTTGTTACAGATTGATTACTATCAAGTGCCTTAAATTTGTAAACAATATGCAATTAATTTTGGTGTATTTGATAAAGCCCACATCATGGATAAAAGTATGAAAAGGAAAGGGAAACAACAAGGAAATGGTAGCACTGCTTTGACGCGGAGTGCTGCCAGTTTGCAAAACTGAACTGAAACGTGCATATGAATTTGGGAATATTTATTCTGCTGCCGTGAGAATGTGCGTGGCTTTACTCAAGTTTAGTTTCTGTACATGTGAAATTGTCTATGAAGTTCTTACAGGAACATCCAAAACCATGAAATGCAATAATCCCCTGCAATGCTCTTCCAGAGTTTGTGGTGCACAGTCTAGTTTTTAGTGTATGGCAGTGTATTAAGTTGGCAGATAATTTTTGCACCCTTGGAATAACATCAGGAGTATCAATACCTGCTTCTACAGCCTGAATAGTGTGTTGTTTTATCTCTTCTAGATTTTCTTCCAATGTTCCTGAAATCTTTCAGGATAGTGAGAATGCCATCAGTGATAGCGAATGCAACTTCTAGGTCTCAGTCAGCCATTTTTGGAGAGATAGTGATGCTTGTCATCTCCAGTCCAAGCAAAGAAGAAACTCATAATTGATCGACTGTGTCTTGGCATCTCCTGCAGCTGTTCTTGTTTTTTCAGGAAATTGTGCAACTGCAGAACGAGCCTCATTTATATTTTCAAAGCATTCTGCCTAACTACTGAACTGAATAACATCTATCGCTCTGGAGGGCACTGATCTGGGCTGACACCTTTCTGTTTCCATAGAAGCTGCATGGCATTTTGGCAAGATCAAAATGAAAGACAAAATATTTCTACTAAAGCAAAAAAAGCTTATGAATGCTGGACTTTGCACTATTTATGAACACCAAGTCAAGAAGAAGTGGCAGGGTACTTTCATACTGACCAAAGAGTTCAAGGTGCTCTACAGAGTCACCCATCATTGAGCTGAGCTAACTTTCATCATCACTGCCAAAGACAAGACTGACTTTCTCCCTCTTCTGCAGATTACATTTCTTGATAGGCTAAGTCAAATGCTATGACAAGTGTATTCTCTTTAAACATATGCCACTTTTTGTCATGCCTGGCATGTGGCACACACTGTGAACGTGTTTCTTGATCTTTAGTTTAGTTTATCCTCAGTTCTTTACACTTGTTGACTTCTAGTGTGGTTTTTGTGTTTATTCTGATTTATAAAGGCGGAGTGGTGGCTTTGAGGTTAGGGATCTGCACTGGCAATCGGAAGGTTGCTGGTTTGAATACCGTAAATGCCAATAGGGACTCTGCTCTGTTGGGCTCTTGAGCAAGGCCCTTAACCTGTAATTGCTGAGCGCTTTGAGTAGTGAGAAAAACACTATATAAATGCAAAGAATTATTAAATCATTATTATAAAAATTCAATGGTTAAAGCAACGAATATTATCCAGTATGTTGCAATAGAATATTTCAGCCAGATGTCCTCATTTTGTCCCTGTCTCTGAAGGAATTGAACCGTTTGATTTTTGGGGAATTTGGCAGTATATTAATATGCTTCCAATATGCAGGCAAACTTAATTCACTTTTAAATAATTCTGACAGTGGATTTATGCAATAATATTGAATCTGTTGGATACTTAAATTAGTAATATCTACAAAATCAGCTTGAAGTTCATTCTTTTCTTTGGCCTTCACCTGTAATGCTCAATCATTTTTCCATCCCATTTATTTCTGTTGTCTCATTCTTGTACCTCAGTTTCTTCATCTGTCCCTTCATCTCTTCTTTGTCTTCTTACTTTATATGTAAACTCTCTTCATGACATTCCTCTTTGCCTGTTTCATTACCCTCATCTCCACTCTTTTTATTTACTTCATTTGCTTACACCACTTCCCCATCTATCTCCATCTTCTTTGCTATTTTTTCACTACACACTTGTTCTTTTTCCCTCCTTACTTTGCCTCTCAAATTCTGTACCTCCTCCTGTCTCTGCTAAATGTAAAAAAAAAAAAAACAAAACTGCATGTAAACTCTAAAATACACATATTGATTTTTTTTTTTTTTTACAGCTTCCCATCAGTTTAAACCTTGTACCAAAGTTATACTACCTTAAGATTTAAAAAAAACCTGAAATTATTGTCCTCTTGGACTTATTTTAAACTGGTGAGAACTTGAAAAACAATATAAACATTCTCAATAAAAAAGTTATGTTTGATGTTTTGACATGGACAATTATACAATATCTGAAACAAGGACTTCACTGAAGGAGGGACTTAAAACTGGCTGTCGCCGGACTGGGCTGCGCCACAAATCGATTTCCCCTCTCTAAGCCGCCAACTGATTCACGGGGACGCGCCTCTCGTCTCTTCCGAAGCTTAGCGTTTTCGTCTCAGGTTACCGGTGCCCTCCGCTCATTCCTTCATCCCTAGACCCAATCGCTCCGTGCAGTTCATGTGTACTATCCACCTTCTCTGATCTACAATTTTTTTCGTTTTTTTTTTTAATATAGTTCTGATCTACAGGAGTCCAAATCGAGATTCGCCACTACTACTAAACAAGTGAATTTTACAGTCTGTGTGCACGGTAAAAAGTAACGTTTTAAGTAACACGTAAAACTTACCTGTTAGCAGCATATACAGTACGATCAGCTTCATATTTCTCATTCTTGACGGAGTTTAAACGCTGGCTGGCAAACACAAGAAAAGATGCACAAGTTCTACAAACACCAGTTAATAAAGCCTCTCCGCTTTTCGTCTTATTTGATTGGCGGGATATATGGGCGCGTCATTTTCGAGGTTAGCCAATGGTCTGGCTGCAGCCCATCCATCTCCTGCAGCCTGCAATACTTAGGAATTTAGACACGGAACGCCATCTGATGTCAGCTTTGATACGTCATCATTGTTTTTGTCGGAGTCCAGAGGAATGGTGGATTTAGAATAAATCTTTCTGAAAGCTTTTCGAGGAAAGAAAAAGAGTTTGAGTTGGAAATTAAGATGGCAGTGAGTTTGTTGCAAGTTTTACTAGTATTAGGTAATATTATACTTTACTGCTAGGGTACGAATTATACCACAGTGTAATAAAGATGTTGAATCAACTTTCAGGTTCCGTGCAGTACTAAGCGCTCTAAGAAAGTATTAACAGTTAAACAACAAACAGGATGGTTTGTGTAGCTAATTGTTACAGGGCTAATCAGAATACTGGATTCTAAGTAGTAAATCGACGGATTCAGCAGTCAATAATTTTTATAACAATTGTTATAATATGCAATTGACCGATGTTGAGTATAATTAACCATAGCGAAGTGTAGCGGACTGTAATCAAATATAAGTGACCGTGATTAAGATAATTGCCAGAATATCATTCACCATTTGTCCTGTATATCACGTATATGAAAGTTAATCAGAAGCAAATCAGAAGATATCAAAATATATTTCAGAAAGACAATACAGAGAGATTGAGCCATTATAAGGTAATGTTCCACAGAAAGCTTATTGTTTGCATAATTTTCTAAGACAAACACAGTTAATAGTGGATATACTGGTTTTTCAATTATAGTAATGTTGGTAGTCTGAAGTTTGAATATACTTAGGTCACTTTAGATGATCTTTTTTCATAGTTCTGTATATATATTTACAGTACATAACTGAACATTTTAATAAGTAGCTACAAACAAAGGGCAAGTGTGAATGCAATATTCAATTTCCTTCAGTTCAAGAAAGTTCAAATTAGATTGTAGACAATAATGAGGAAAAGAACAGCCAGGATAGAATCATGTTGTTGTTATTATTATTATTTATTTTATAAAGTTCTTTCAATGATAGTACAGTTTGTTTGAACTCTTAAAATAATATTAAATGTTTCATGCCCACCTCTCCTGCATTCTTCAAAAATACTGCTTTTGAAGTTTTTTTTTTCAATTGAAATAAAGTGAAGTGATTGTTCTTGTGCATGTTTGTCAGTTTTAAGAACTTTTTCAGATCTATTTTATATTTTTTTTATCTATTTTATATTCACCAGAGACACATAAGTATATTGAAGACCTCAGAGGAACCTACAGTTGTGTTTGGTGCTCAGGAGTTTGCTGGTCTGTTTTGCTATAAAAGATCAGATCATGTAGGCCTCATCAGCCACTTACAGAGCCACAGCAGGACAGTAGCTGTTCATGGAGGGATGTGAAGTGCTCTAGAATGTATCTTGTAACTTGTAAAATCTGATTAATTGACACTTTTAATACACTTTAATGCAGCTAGGTATTCACCTTAACAACATGATTTTATTTGACAAAATAGTATACTGTGTACTTTTTAACCTTTTGAAAAGCTAGCTTTGAATAATTTTAGATTAATTAATTCATGACTGTGTATTAACAATTTTCTCTTTTAAAATATTTAGTAGAATATGACAAAGATCATACTACAAATACTTTAATTTTTCAGAATGTAAGTGTGGAATTACATTGCCTACAATTGACAGGCAACATATAGTATATTTTCATAAATCTTTAAATGCATCATTGACAGAGTCTTTAATTAGTTTGTTCTGTTTAAAAGAATAATAGGACAGGATTTGCTTGTTTTAACTCTATTAAATTTAAGGATTATCTGAATTTCTTTTGTTAAGTTTTAAATGTTTAGCAAAATAATTCTGAATATTAACCTTTTTTTTTCTTTGTACTGTTTCAGGTTTTAAAATATACAAGTGTTCACTGAACTTCCAGGGATCAGGCCATTACCATTGCTGTTATTGTCAGAAAACAACAGTTCATAAAGATCAGTTCCTCAGGCATTTGTCAGATTGTGGCAAAGGTCCTAAAGTGCTCCCTCTGCTCTCCATGCCCATGGCACCGGTCACCACCCAGTCTCTGTCCTCCATGCCCACTGCACCAGTCACTGCCCAGCCTCTGCCATCTGAGTTCAAGTTCTTTGTTCTTGATCTTTGTTCAACTGTTCAGTTCCAGCGTTCAAAAGTTTTAATGTTCTTTTTTAATCTTTGTTCATATGTTCAGTTCACTCAGTTTGAACCTCAGTCCAAATCTCCCAAAATTAGCATTTCAGCAGGACCGTTCCTTATTTACTCTGTTATTTCTGTCACCTAGTGATGACTGCTGTCCATTTGAACTATTCTTCTTTAAAAAATTTGATCCTAATAGTTTTCACTAGGCAGCACGGTGGCGCAGTGGTAGCGCTGCTGCCTTGCAGTTAGGAGTTCGCTTCCCCGGGTCCTCCCTGCGTGGAGTTTGCATGTTCTCCCCGTGTCTGCGTGGGTTTCCTCCCACAATCCAAAGACATGCAAGTTAGGTGGATTGGAGATTCTAAATTGGCCCTGGGTTTGTTTGTGTGTGTCCTGCGGTGGGTTGGCACCCTGCCCAGGATTGGTTCCTGCCTTGTGCCCTGTGTTGGCTGGGATTGGCTCCAGCAGACCCCCGTGACCCTGTGTTCGGATTCAGCAGGTTGGAAAATGGATTTATGGATAGTTTTCACTAAGCTATTTTGGAAGAGCTGTGTAAATAATTCATAACGGCACAGTGGTAAAACATCCTCAAGGTTCTAAAAAATTTGTAATGGTGTGCTATGGTCTCATGTGTGAAGCCAAAGTCACTCCCTTCATAAATTATTTGTTCATTTAAAAGTTGCTAGAGATTATATTATCTGATGTTCACTATTTCTCTACCTGTTCTATTACTAATAATTCTACTCTTGCAATCTGAAATGAATATCATTGTCATAAAAAGTGATGAAAGGCTCCAGCTAAATTTTGGTTAAGTAATTCTTTCTTCTGTGTGATAAAATTATTAATTGGCACATTTTCAGAATTAAATATTATTAATCCAGTTCTACAATGATATTCCATCTGCAAAGTTCATATCAACTTTGTTTTTAATATACATTAATATAATATAAATCAATTTTGACAAAACAAATTTTATCTGTAGGAAAATTGCCTCTAAAATAATGCCAGGTAGCTGGAAGGAACCACAGAAGAAGGGAATGTGAATATAAATATGTGTTGCTAGTATAAGACAAAAAACACCCACAGATATCTCCTGTACTAACTAATCACCTCTTAAATTAATAGAATCTACACACACAGACTGACAGCCTGGACTGCTCAGGGTAAGTGGAGGACACTCTGCCAGTAGTAAGATGTAAATGTTAATTTCAAATAATAACTTGCTTTTTTTTTAGTATGCTCTCTACATTGCCACTGGAAGAGCATTTGATTTCAGTCAGGTCAGTGGTTTAAGTGGAAGATTTGTTTGAATATTGTGATTTTTTTTATTCATAGAATTTATTGTAATTTCCAGATTTACATATTTTAGGAAGACATGCCAAAAATTAGAAGATGGTGGTGTCATCTCTTACTTCGCAAAGCCAGCATTAAAGGTGTGTAACTTTTCAAGCTTTTTTTAAGGGAAGAACAGTTATAAGAATTTGTCAACTTACAGTATTTCTAAATTTTTTTTATCTTCCAGCCAAGACATCGGTCTTCACTTTCCACACGAGAAGAAGGACATTCTGTGCCCCACGGGCAGTGCTTCGTAATTAGCAGTTGAAAAGCTTTCTGACACTAATTTTATATATTAGAACTTCACAAAAAGACTTTGACCAACAGGTCACACAGCAGGTCTCCGGTGAGGCTGTCACTGACTTGTGTCTCTCGTCAGCCCTGTGGTGTGTCAGTGGTATTATGGGGGCAGAAAATGGTGGTCTTAAAAATGAGTGTTTTGTGTGCTTGTGCTCTAACTGATTTATTAAATGGCAATTATTTCTGCTTCCAGCAATTCCAGACAAGATAGGAAAGAGCAAGGACTTTTCTCCCCCACCCTTCTTTTCCATTACTGAAGAATATGAAAATGTTGACTGAATTATTTATGCCAGTACAATTAATAGTATAACATTTACTTTACTGTTCCTAAAATTTAGGCAATGAATGGCTTCATAGAGTTGCTTTTGTGGAGTGTAACTTTTTGACCGTTTTCCTTGTTATTCAAAGATCAATTTCATCTGTGGCAACAGGCGACATTAACTGAATGTGCAGGTCAGCATATTTATGGTTACATTTAGTTGTTAGCAAATTGTACCTCACAAAGGCACAGCCAGTCCTGTCAGGTATGTAGTGAAATGATTCTTATGGCACAGCAAATGCCTTAAAGGTGATGACTTTCTTTTTCCTTTTCAGTATCATTCAGAAATCAACCAGTCTAGAATGGAGTGATCGCTTGCTTCAGGTAAACACTTTCCATTATGTATAACTTTTTATATGTAGCATTTCTATTGTAATATGTTTGGGTGAATGTTTCAGCAGTTTTTAAAGCATGCTTACTAAACTGGGAACAATTAAATTACAGTACAGGCCAAAGGTTTGGACACATCTCCTCATTCAATGTGTTTTCTTTATTTTCATGACCATTTACATTGGTAGATTCTCACAGAAGGTATCAACACTATGAATGAACACATGTGGAGTTATGTACTTAACAAAAAAAGGTGAAATAACTGAAAACATGTTTTATATTCTAGTTTCTTCAAAACTCTGATTACTGCTTTGCACACTCTTGGCATTCTCTCGATGAGCTTCAACAGGTAGTCACCTGAAATGGTTTTCACTTCACAGGTGTGCCTTATCAGGGTTATTTAGTGGAATTTCTTGCTTTATCAATGGGGTTGGGACCAGCAGTTGTGTTGTGCAGAAGTCAGGTTAGTTGGATGATCATTTATTGTTCAAAAGGACAATGACCCCAAACACACCTCCAGGCTGTGTAAGGGCTATTTGACCAAGAAAGAGAGTGATGGAGTGCTGGAAATGGTCATGAAAATAAAGAAAACACATTGAATGAGGAGGTGTGTCCAAACGTTTGGCCTGTACTGTATATATTATTTGAAATGATGATATTTAAAATGATGAATTTGGCCTTCACAAGTGACAATGCTGTGGTAATTGGACTCTTTGTCTTTCAGGGACTCACTTCAGTACAATTCGTGTAGACGTTCAGATTGAACTGAAATGGGTCTTACAGCAATGTATTAGTAAATAAAAACGAATGCTTTTTTCACTACAGAGCACTTAGTCATTTTGAATTATTTGTGCACTTTCTGAATGGTTTCTAACTGGACATGACATTCCCTTGAAGATGAACTGCTACAGTTGTACACTGGAGTTTATTTTTTTATTTTTCACTCTACCTCATGCCTACAGGCAGTAGAGACAAAAAGCGAGAGAAATCAATTGAGCTAAGCATTCCTATGACATGCTGTGGTCATATTGGTGTGTTCATTTCATAAGCCAATTTGATTGTTCTTTGGGTAAAAGTGGAGTTAATAGATTGATATTCCTAATAAAGTACTTGACAGTATTTTTTTTTTTCTTTTTCATAAAAAAGTCTTAATTGATCCAAAACATCCTGACTGCTTGTGACTGGCTGGATGCCAACAAAGACCAACTTGTTGGCACAGTCCTCCAGCCAAGAATTCTGGAAATGGACGAGGATGAAGTTACATACACAATTAAAAAATAAGAACAAAGGGGAGACAATGAAGAGACTGAAGAAGTCATGTCCACCTTCTTATTTACTTTTGAATGCCTGAAGGACATGAACTTTTTTCTTGATGAGATACGGGTTAAAAAAAATATTCCCATCAGTTGCTGCTGTTCGACAAATTAGATTTTTGTGTTTTATTTTTTTTCATGTGGAAAAAACCTACCGTGATGTCATTTTGTTCAGTGGATTTGATCAGTGATTCTCTGTAAAGAAAAGTGGGGATGGACTGGCTTTCTGATCTGCTTCAATAGTTCATTGTCTACTGAAATGGCCAACGTAATGGATGGAGGACACAGATGGATGTCCTAACTGGGATTGTGTGCTTTATTTCTTTAAAATAAATTCATATTTGAACCTGGATCTTATGTGTGTGTGTGTGGTTGTGTGAAGGGTTTGGGTGCTAAAATGCCTCCCACAGGTTACACTCCCCTATGTGGTAATTATATCAGTGTGTTTTGATACATCACTTTAATTTTCAAAACCTAGACTGTTGGCTTGCAAGTTCAAGAAGGGAGTCTAATTAAAAGCAAAATTAGTTGGGAAAAAATGTACAGCCCCTGGGACTCAATATAAAAACTACTGTATGAAACAATGCCATGTTACAAATCAGGATTATATATATATATATATATATATATATATATATATATATATATATATATATATATATATATATATATATATATATCCATCCATCCTCTTCCGCTTATCCGAGGTCGGGTCGGGGGCAGCAGCTTAAGCAGAGAGGCCCAGACTTCCCTCTCCCCGGCCACTTCTTCTAGCTCTTCCAGGAGAATCCCAAGGTGTTTCCAGGCCAGCCGGGAGACATAGTCCCTCCAGCGTGTCCTGGGTCTTCCCCAGGGCTTCCTCCCGGTTGGACGTGCCGAACACCTCACCAGGAGGCGCCCAGGAGGCATCCTGATCAGATGCCCGAGCCACCTCATCTGACTCCTCTCGATGTGGAGGAGCAGCGGCTCTACTCTGAGCCCCTCCCGGATGACTGAGCTTCTCACCCTATCTTTAAGGGAAAGCCCAGACACCCTGCGGAGGAAACTCATTTCAGCCGCTTGTATTCGCGATCTCGTTCTTTCGGTCACTACCCATAGCTCATGACCATAGGTGAGGGTAGGAACGTAGATCAACTGGTAAATTGAGAGCTTTGCCTTGCGGCTCAGCTCCTTTTTCACCACGACAGACCGATGCAGAGCCCGCATCACTGAGGATGCCGCACCGATCCGACTGTCGATCTCACGCTCCATTCTTCCCTCACTCGTGAACAAGACCCCGAGATACTTGAACTCCTCCACTTGGGGCAGGATCTCCCCCCCAACCCTGAGAGGGCACTCCACCCTTTTCCGGCTGAGGACCATGGTCTCGGATTTGGAGGTGCTGATTTTCATCCCAGCTGCTTCACACTCGGCTGCGAACCGCTCCAGAGAGAGCTGAAGATCACGGCCTGATGAAGCAAACAGGACAACATCATCTGCAAAAAGCAGTGATAGTGATATATATATATATATATATATATATATATATATATATATATATATATATATATATATATATATATATATATATATATATATATAAGAGGTCTATCTGCTGACTCAGTGGTCCCAGGACAATCTGACCTTTCATGGCCAAAAATTAAGGGGCAGGTCATAGACTTCAGAGAATGGATTAAGCTGTGGTTTGTTTTTGTGGGGTGCTGTGGAAATGGTGAGCTGGTTTTAATTTCGTACACTAACAATCACTGATGAATTGAGGAGGGAACAGCACGGTTTGCCTATTGCCAAGTTCACCAATGCCTTCCTGAGATGTCTCACATGTGCTGTCTGGAGTCCATCTTCACTGGCGGCATCACATCCTGGTAGGGCACACACGCGAGGGTGGTGAAAGCCACAAACTATTACTGGCACCCAGCTGCCTTCTGTCCAGGATATCCAGAAGACATTCTGCTAAGATTATTACACACTCGGCCATCCTGCACAAGTGTTTTTCTTAATCCTCCCTTCTGGCAAATTGTAAAGAACCAATGGCGCTAAGTATGGGTTTAAAGAAAGTGTTTAGTTAAAGAGTTACTGAACAGCCAATCATAATAAGAAACGTAAGAAAAAGACTAGGTATAAATATTTGTAATATACCTGAATATATATCTCTACTGTAAATTGTATTCTACAGGTATATCTTTGTTGTGTTTTATTATATTTTCACTGTTCTGGAGAGGCATGTACAGTAAATAACAATATCATTGTACAGTATGCACAAGACAATAAATACTGTATGTTTAATGATGAGATCACCTCGGGATAATTCCCTGCTGAAAGCACACTGTAACTGATCCACTATTTATTATTATTAGTAGTTGTAACAGTTTTTGATATTTATCAAAATTTTACAAAGATGACGACTCAAAGACAGCTTGAGTCTATGTTGGTATAAGTTAGGTCTTTGCAATCAACTTAAATGTTGCACAAAAAAGGTTTAAGAACAATCACGATTGTCTCAAACTGAAAAGTTAAACAATGTAAAATTATGTAAACTCTACTGGCTGTCACATGCCTTTCAATTGATATGGACATGACATCCAGTATTTCACACATGCAGCTTTTAGTAATGAAAACGTTGATGGATCAAATCAATAAATAAATGACTGTTTCCTAAAATGTTTCCTTGTCAGTTTTAAAACTAATTTTATATGTAGCGCTGTTTTTGAAAACCTTCTAAAAATAATGAAGCTTATTATTGTTTCACATGTGTATAATTTGCTAGTGGGAATATGAAATACATTTATAGATTGAAAATCTATAGGTGTGAGTTTCATGAGGTACATTCCGTTTGAAACACTGGATAGTAATACGATTTGTTACTTTTACTATAATGTAACACTTCAGGGGAAAACGTAATGAACAACCATTCAAAATAGTAAAAAAAAAACAAAAAAAAAACAAACAAAAAACTGTACTTTATATCGGCGAAGTGTTGGAATCATGAAAGAGCTTAGAATGATTTGATAGCATAAGTATGAAACTGGAAGTCGTTTATGTTTGACCAGATAGAAAACTGTTGTAATTTGTACAACTACAGCATCTGCAGCATTCTGTACAACGAGCGTATCAACACTGTCTCGCAGAGGGCATGACGCGAGTGACGCTGGGAAAGGGCGTTATGATAAATTGCGTCATTACATGGGTGTGAACTATGTTGTGCTCTGAAGGGCGTTCCGTGACTGAAGCTATGGGCATTCCGTGATATGGAGGGCGTTCCGTGAGGTATTGCAGTCTGCAGCGTGACTCTGTTGGGGTGGTGGTAAAGTACCGTATTAAGTATTTTTGCGTCGCCCGTTCTCTGTTCCTGCAACGCGGGCCGCAGAGAGATCATCCTTTTATGTGCACATTCACATGAAAAACAAGGGGGGAGCTTTCTGGAAGGCTTTTACTGTACGTACCACGTTGTAAACTGAAATATATACAAAAGAAACATACGGGTATATACAGGTGTACAACCAAAGACAATAAAGAATGATTTACAAAGCAATACATAGCAGAGAGTATACATTGAAGAATGAAGTTTTCAAAGACACTTACAAGGCGAGTGAATTCCACGGTTGGATCAAGACAAAGAGAAGCCCGTAGACAGAGGTTCAAATTGCTGCGTACCACAACTAACCAGAACCAGGGGTTTATATACCCAAAAGATAAGCTTTGGGTGTGACCGAAACAAGAGATTAAGGGGTGCCTACGTGCGACACAAGGGGTGTATTGTATTCAAATGATTATTACAGTGGTTCTCAAACTGTGGGGTGGGCCCCCTAGGGAGGCGCGAAGGTGTGAAAAAAAAGAAAACAAGAAAAATACATCTATTGAAACCAAGACAAATTAACTTAAACTACATTCTGATACTAGAAAGATAAATATAGAATTAGATAAATGTCGATAAAAGTTAAGTAGGTATAATAAAATATCCATCTATGATATATGATTAATTAAAAAAGAACAAATTGGTATTAGTGGGCTCCTTTCAAAAAACGTTAGGGGGGCGCGATTAAAACTGCTATGAAAACTCGGGTCGCAAATACTTAAAGGTTGAGAAACGCTGGATTATTAGGCGACCTACATGCTTTGCACGGGTTTCATAGACATTTATGACACCACTGTGAGTGTGGGACGTGACTGACAGGTGTGTTAATAAATGACAAGATGAAGAGAGAGCACAGCTCAACAAATAACAGCTGACAAGATGTGGGGCAGAGCAGCTTTCTGGATTATTGCGATTATATCAGTTTAACCATCGTGATTCTTCATTTATGATTAGCGTTTGGCGCTTAACAAAAAAATAAAAAAAGTTTGATACAAAAGAGTTTACAAATATCCCGTTTATTGATGATGGACAACAAATGATGGCAATGGAAATTTCAATAAACATAGGAATGCAGATTTCTGCCTGTCTGGTTTCAGTTAGTTCACTTAGACTTAAGCGTAGGCTTTACTTAGCAAAGTCAAATTAATCAAAATACCCTCACCTGCCATTTTATTCGGTTTACCAGTCCAACTGCTTGTTAACGTAAATATCTAACCAGCCAATCACATGGCAGCAACTCAATGCATTTCGGCCTGTAGACCTTGTTAAGAAGACCTGCTCAAGTTCAAACCGAGCGTCAGAACGGGGAACAAAGGGGACTGAAGTGACTTTGAAGGTGGTGGCATGGTTGGTGGCGCCACACAGGCTATTGAGAGTGTTTCACAAACTGCTGATCTACTGGGATTTTCACACACAACCATCTCTGGGGTTTACAGAGAACAGTCAGAAAAAGGGAAAATACCCAGTGAGTGGCAGTTGTCTGGTGAAAATGCCAGAGGACAGAGGAGAATGGCCAGACTGGTCCGAGCTGTTGCTGATAGAAAGGCAACAGGAACTCAAATAAGCACTTGTTACAACTAAGGTGTGCAGAAGAGCAGCTCTGAATGCACAACACGTCATACCTTGAAGCAGGTGGGCTGCAGCAGCAGGAGACCACACCGGGTGACACTCCTGTCAGCGAAGAACAGGCAACTGAGTTCACACGGGCTCACCAAAACAGGACAATAAGAAGACTGGAAAAATGTTGCCTGGTCTGATTAGTCTCACTTTCTACTACAACATTCAGATGGTAGGGTCAGAATTTGGCATCCACAATATGAAATGCAATAAAATAATTTATTTTTGTACAGCTACAAATCACACAAGGAGTGCCACATTGGGCTTTAACAGATCCTGTCTCTGACAGCCCTCCAGCCTTGACTCTCTAAGAAGACAAGGAAAAACTCCCAAAAAAACCCTAGTAGGGAAAAAACAGAAGAAACCTCAGGAAAGGCAGTTCAAAGAGAGACCCCTTTCCAGGTAGATTGGGTGTTCAGTGGGTGTCAAAAACATGGGGGGGGGTCAATACAACACAATACACATTGTTGGTCTTGTCCGTTGCGAGAGATGGACGGCTGAAGCGGAGCTCCATTAGAAGCGGTTTTATTTTTTTTTATATTATTTTCTTATTGTCCTGAAATATCCTGTATTTATCCAACCTGAGGGTTCTACTACAGTGTATATACAAGCATATATAAACATGGCTGGCAAGAAAGAGACTCAGAAGGAAATGGAAAAGAAAACTAAAGCTATATCCAAGCTCAGACCGACAAGTCCAAGTTCAAGCTCAAAGTATGGCCTTTCAGAGACTGACCTGGAACAGACGGGCGAAAGCCCAGATTCCTCGGGACCACGGTCTGCTGCATGATGCATCGTCTCCAGTTGAGAGCGAAATGGGGAGCGAATGTGCGAGTGCGAGTGACACAGGTCACATTAGCTCGCCAATTGGAGAAGATCATCTGAAACTGGAAGAGGCCTTGCAGTCCACGCTTTCACCTACTCCACACAAGCCAGGAACACCGGCTGTAATAGAGTTCACCACCTCACCTACGGTGCACGAAAGCAGAAATGATCTGTTTGAACTGAAGGTGATGATCGCTGAGCACAAGCAAGAGATAAAGAAAGATATAAAGAAAAACGAGAAGGCAAATGAGAAGCTGTGACGGGAGCTGCAGTATGATAATAAAGACTCGGAGAAACACGAATATATTCGCTTTGAGGCGGCCTTTAAAGGTATGCTGGATAAAATTGAGGAGCACATTCAGGAAACCACGTCTAAACTGAGCACACTTCCCAATCAGTTGGAGGATGTCAGGCAGACATTCACGACTCGGATTGAAACAGCCGAAAATCTAGCTGCCAGTGCTGAAGGAAAAGCAACAGCTGCCAACTCTGAATGCAAAAAATTTGGAGACAGACTTGCTGCTCTGGAAGATGGAAGCAGAAGGAATAATATTAGAATCGAAGGTCTACCTGACAATCGTGAAAGTCCAAACCCAGTGAAATTTGCAGCTGAACTATTCTCTAAAATAATTGGAGAGGACTTTAAATCAGATACCAAGATAGCAGCGGCTTATCGCATACACGGATCAAATACCATTAGACCTAGATCTTCTATTATCCGCTTCGAGAGATTATTATTTAAGATAGAGGTAATGGCACTCCTCAGACACAAGCAAGAGATTATATATGAAAATAGCCACATTTGGATTTTCCCTGATTTCTCTCCCACAACAGCTGCTAAACATGCAGCCTCCTACAACATTAAACAGCAGTTACGGCAAGCCGATATCAAATACAGCCTCTTGTATCCTGCCAAACTGAAAGTGGAAATTCAAGGCCAATTCTATGTCTTCTCCAGCAAGGAAGAAGCAGAAAAGGAACTAAGAAAGCTGATCCCGACACTATTCTGAAACACAATAGTGAGTCGTATCCTGTCACTGAATGGCAAGGAGATATAACCTACTGTCTGAACTATTTGTAAAGATATGGGTATTATAATTATATATCCTTTTCATTACTCGGATGCTTTCTGTTTATATTTTAATTACAGTTATAGACGTGTGTGGAAGAAATTAACCCTTTTTTATTTTAATTGTTTTTTTCTACTATCCTAAAGGAGACTGTTTAACCTCATACCCTTGTTTTATTGTTAATATTGCATTAAGACTTACGATGCATATCCTGGCCTGTTTTGCTTTGGACGTGCTCTGTCTCTGGGTATGTCAAAGGACTGGGACTTTGTGAAGTGGGGTCCAGCCTCACGCGGGGAGGCAAAGTGGGAGGGTGGGGGGATAAGGGGGGGTAAAGAGAGCAGGTTATATCTATATCTAATCTATCCTTTTAATCCTTATAATTATAACTACCAATGTAACAATAGGCTGCATGGCAATAACTCTTGGGGAAATAGGAAATTAAGGTTAAAGCTGTCTCACTTCCAGTTAAGACTATAAAATGACATCAAAAATTCAGAATCAATGTCTCCATGATGGGACAGTTAACTTTGTGAGCTGGAATGTTAAAGGCCTGAATCACGAATTAAAGAGAAAGAAAGTACTCATTCACCTAACAGGTTTAAATGCTATAATAGTGTTTTTACAGGAGACCCACTTACTAAGCAAGGATCAGTTCCGCTGCAAAAGGACTGGACTGGCCAAATGTTCCATTCTAGTTTTACAAAGAAAACTAGAGGTGTGGGAATTCTCATACATAGAACAGTCTCATTTGTAGCATCAGATGTAGTATTGGATCCTGAAGGGAGATATGTGATGGTCATGGGTAACTTATCTAACTGTAAAATGATTTTAATAAATGTTTATGCACCCAATGTTGATGATAAGGAATTTATACAAAATTTATTTGCATCCATTCCCAATGTGAACACTCATAAAATTATAATGGCTGGGGACTTTAATTGTGTTTTAAATCCACTCTTAGATAGGACTTCTATCACAGGGGGGACAACATCTAACACTGCAAAGATAATTACAAAGTTTATAACTGATCACAACTTATCAGACCCCTGGAGGTTTTTAAACCCAAACTCAAGAACATATTCTTTCTACTCACCAGTACATCATTGCTACTCAAGAATTGATTATTTCTTTATATATAATAATTTCTTGCCTACGATTAAATCTTGCAAATACGATGCTATTGTTATTTCTGACCATGCACCTCTGATCTTGGAGCTAAAGTCACTATGCCCACACACTCACCTAGCAGATGGCGTCTTAACCCCTTCTATTAGCAGACGAGAATTGTACAGAATTTATATCCAAACAAATCAGTTCCTTCCTAGAGACAAATACATCCTCAGAGGTTTCTGCAGGAATACACTGGGAAACTCTAAAGGCCTTCTTAAGAGGACAGATTATCTCATATCTTTCCCACAGAAATAAATTAGAAACCAAGAAAGTATCAGAGCTAAAAAGCGAAATTACTAGAATAGATGAAGAACATGCCAGGCTTCCAAGCGAGGCTCTACATAGGAAAAGGCAGGCTCTGCATTCAGAACTAAACCTCTTGACAACTAAAGAAACTGAACAACTAATTTATAAATCCAGACATCATTACTATGAACATGGAGAGAAAGCTAATAAGCTTTTAGCTCAACAAATTCACAAGCAAGAAGTCACAACGCAATCCCAGTAATCACCAACACGAACGGAGACAAAATCATCGACCACAAAAATATAATGCACACATTTAGAGACTACTATAAATCCTTATATTCTACTGAGTTTAAAGAAGACAAAACACAATCCATTTCTGGATACATTACAGATACCACAAATAGATACTTTTAGTGCGGAGGAACTGGATAAACCTCTGGGCTATCAGAATTACTAGATGCTATAAAGTCACTTCAAGGCGGGAAAGCAGCAGGCCCTGATGGCTACCCTGCAGAATTTTATAAGAAAATCTCACTCAGCTAGCTCCCCTCCTATTAGCATCATTTACAGAAGCCAGAGACAATCAAATTCTATCTCAAACTTTCCGCCAAGCATTAATCACTGTCTTTCCTAAAAAAAATAAGGACTTCTTACAATGTGCATCATACAGACCAATTTCACTTCTGAATAATGATGTTAAGATACTCTCTAAAATCATAGCTAGAAGGATGGAGAAAGTGCTGCCTTGGGTAATATCACAAGATCAAACTGGATTTATCAAGCGTCGACACTTATCTTCAAATCTTCGACGCCTGTTTAATGTAATATACTCACCAACAAAGTCAAACACCCCAGAAATATTATTATCATTGGATGCAGAAAAAGCATTTGACATGATTGAATGGAAATACCTTTTACTACATTAGAGAAATTTGGGTTTGGCCGAACATTTGTGCATGGATCAAACTACTGTATACCAATCCAGAAGCTTCAGTTTGTATCAACAACATTTGTTCAGACTACTTTAAACTAGAACGTGGTACCAGACAAGGATGCCCCTTGTCACCGCTACTGTTTTCAATTGCCATTGAACCACTGGCAGTTCACTGTTGAAATGCTGATCAGATAAAGGGGATTATCAGAGAAGAACCGGAACAGAAAATTTCTCTTTATGCAGATGATATGGTACTGTATATATCAGACCCACAAAATTCTGTGCCTGCAGTCTTAACAGCACTTACAGAATTTCAAAAGATCTCTGGTCTCAGAATTAATCTGAATAAAAGTGTACTCTTTCCAGTGAATTCTCAAGCATATAATATTAGATTAGACACCCTACCTTTTATCATTGCAGAACAGTTTAAATACCTAGGGGTAAACATCACAAGTAAACATAAAGCTCTTTATCAACAAAATTTTGCCGTCTGCATGGAAAAAATTAAGCAAGACTTGCATAGATGGTCAACCCTTCATCTCACTCTAGCTGGAAGAATTAACACTGTTAAGATGAATATTCTTCCTAAGCTTCTTTTTTATTTCAAAACATTCCAATATACATCAATAAATCATTTTTTAAGCAATTAGATTCAACAATAACCTCATTTATTTGGAACTCAAAACAACCACTTATCCAAAGAGCGACCCTACAAAGACCAAAGGCAGAAGGCAGAAGGTGACTACCATGGCTCTACCTAACTTTCAGTTTTATTACTGGGCAGCAAACATACAAGCTATAAAAACCTGGACACAAACAGAAGAACATATATAGGCCTGGTCCACAATAGAACTAAAATCCTGCAGTACTTCTTTTTATTCCCTGCTCTTTGCCCCAATAAATGTAAGTTATCGGCAATATACTAACAATCCAATTGTGCTTCACTCACTCAGAATATAGAACCAATGTAGAAAGCATTTTAAGATGGACAGAACCTGCCCGATTTTCCTCATCTTGCACCCTCAACCATGCTGGAAAAAATGTTGCTCAATTTCAAGGACTTAGACACCAATCTCTGCAATATATAAAATTATTTTATAGCTCAGTCAGTGCTGGCCAAGCCAATCTGGTGAAAGGACCCCTCTACCCAACGTTTCTTGCGATCCTCCATCAGAGATGACTTTACCTTATGCAGGCAAAACAACTTGGCAGGTGAGCAATGGCACCAAGTGCCACATTTGAGTACCGAGAAGAGAAACAGATTAGGTGAGGGTTAGTAACAAATTCTAACTATCATGTTACTTATGTTTTAGTGCTAATGACTAACAACAGAGATGCAGTCTGAACAGTTAATCAGCAGCTCTAGTCAGGGTGTGCTAAACTGAAGTAGTGAGTCTTAGAAGCTGAGACCGAAGGGGCATCACTTAAAGTAGCAGGCAGACCACTCCACAGTTTAGGGGCACTGTAACTAAAAGCTTGACCTCCCACTGTTATTTTATTAATCCTTGGAATCATAAGCAGACTGGCATCTTGAGATCTTAATGTGCACTCTGGTGTGTAAGTCATGATAAGTTCAGACAAGTAAGCCGGACCTCGGCTATTTAATGCTATATATGTTGAAAGGTGGATTTTGAAATCTGCCCTAAACTTAACGGGGAGCCAGTGTAAGGATTTAAGAACTGGAGTCATGTGTTCATATTTTCTTGTTCTTGTAATAATTCTTGCAGCAGCATTTTGGATGAACTGGAAGCTGTAAAAAGAACAGTTTGAACATCCAGTGAACACCGCATTGCAGTAGTCAATCCTACTAGAAAAAAATGCATAAATTAATTTCTCAGAATCCTGTTTATTTAGAAAGTGTCTTAATTTCCCAACACTTTTAAGATGGAAGAAACCTGATTTAGACAACTTTGTAATGTGAACTTTAAATGGCATTCTAGAGTCAAAGATAACTCCTAGATTGTGGGCTGATTCAGTAAAATTAATGGGGATTCCAACTGAGTTAAATGATAACAAAATATTGTTGTGATTACAGTCATTTCCTCCAACAATTAACATCTCTGTTTTATCTGTGGTTAAAGACAAGTAGTTATCCTCCATCCACTCCTTTAATTCACTAACACAACTAATTAAAGACAACATCGGAGAAACCTCATTAGGTCTAAAAGAAAAGTAGAACTGGGTGTCATCTGCATACGAGTGAAAATTAACATTATGTTTCCTAATGATAGATCCCAGAGGAAGCCTGTAAAATGAAAACAGTAAAGGTCCCAGTACTGAGCCCTGCAGGACACCATATCTCACTTCTGTGTATAATGATGGAGTCTTGTCAGCACATTTCTGTACGTATTGGAATCGATTTGATAAATAAGAACTAAACCAAGCGAGCACAGTGCCTGTAAGCCCAACGTAATTTTCTAGCCTGTGCAGTAAAATAGGATGGTCAATGGTGTCAAATGCTGCACTGAAGTCTAACAACAGAATTACAGTGGAGTTTCCTTTATCAGAGGATATCAGAATGTCGTTCACAACCCATGTTAGTGTCGTTTCTGTACTATGACCAGTGCGGAAACCAGACTTTCAGAATTTCTCAAATAAATTGTAATGCATAAGTTGTGACTGAAGCTGATTGGCAACTACTTTTTCTAGTATTTTAGAGAGAAAGGGTCAATTTGAAATAGGCCTATAATTATTAAGTGTGTGTAGGTTTACAGTAGTGGGCTTCATTTTAGAAATTAAACTCAAGACTTTCTGCTCTGTTACAGGATTAAAATTTCTAAAGTGCTGAATGCAATGGGAAACAGGGTCTGCTAAGCCAGTATGCGGTTTGTACTGTGATACTGAGATCTGGGATCTTATATTTTTAATTTTCTCATTGAAGTTCATAAACTCTGTGCTGCTAATATCTGTTGGTATTTTGCACTGTAGATCTGAATTCCCATTTGTTAATTTAGCCACTGTTCTAAACAGTACCCAAGGATTTTTACTGTTGCTATCTATTAATGTAGAATAGTATTCTGAGCGAGCTTTAAAGAGGGCTTTTTAATATTTTTTAACACTCTCTGTCCATGCAATTTGAAAGACATGTAGCTTTGTTGTTCTCCATCTGAGCTCCAGTTTTCGACACTCTAATTTAAGAGCTCAAGTGTTCTCATTAAACCAGGGAGAGTTTCTATGTGCTTTAATCACTTTTGTTTTAAGGGAAGACACTGTGTCCAGAGCATCTCTCAAGGTCACATTATAATGTGATGTTAGCTGATCTAAATTGTTTTCCACTTTTACATTTGATGATAACTGATCTAAATGGTTTTCCAAAATTACACTTGTCTTACTCAAAGTATGTATACATTTTGAAGCAGAATTTCAGTTTAGATGTCGCACTGTCTTTGTTTTAATCTGTGAGTGCGTTGGCAAGGGCAGGACTAATCAAATGTAATTAAGAAGTGATTGGAAATAACTTCATTTAATGGAGTAATATTTAAATTTTGAATTTCAACTTTGTAAGTTATAATTAAATCTAATGTGTGGTTATGATTATGTGTTAGACCTTTGACAATCTGACAAAATCCTACTGAATTTAACAAATAAGTAAAACATTTGCTAAAAGTGTCAGTTTCCACATCAATGAGTACATTAAAATCCGCCATTTAGCACTATGTGATCATAATTTATAGCCAAATCAGAAAAAAGGTTGCCAAATTCAGTCATGAACAATGAACATGGCCCTGGTGGTCTGTAGACTAGCACTACAGTTGTGTTGGAATCTGTTTTAATATTTTAAATGAATGCCTCAAAGTATATGAAGTCGCAAAAACTTTTAGACGTGATTTGCATTTTGTTACAATGAATTATTCCAAGGCCTCCTCCTCGACCCCTCAGAATCTCTAGACATATGAAGGAACGAGTATCCATCTGGTGATGCCTCAGCTAGGGGAACAGTGTCACATTTACTAAGCCAGGCTTTCAGTGAGAAGACACAGATCAGATTTTGTACTTAATATAATATCATTTACCAAAACAGCTTTACTGCCAAACAAAAGGATACTTTAAAACCAAAGGATATTCTGTTGGATTTGATAATTGTTCTGAAAATAAAATGAAAGAACTTGATTTTTTTCTCTTTTGTTCCAAATGACACACTTCTGAGTGTGTACTGGACCATCCATAAGCAAGTCCTCTGCTTCTGCTACAGAAATCCTCTCAACTGTTTCCAGAACTTTAATAAAAGCCAAGCACAACAGAAAAAAAGACATTGTGCACAGAGACACTTTATATGCTCACTAAAGATTTCTTGTATGCATAGTAGATAGATAGATAGATAGATAGATAGATAGATAGATAGATAGATAGATAGATAGATAGATAGATAGATAGATAGATAGATACTTTATTCATCCCAAGGGGAAATTCACATTTCACATTCACATAGTAACCTCTGGCATGAGCCCATCCAGAATGACACAGATTATGTTCTTCATTTCAGAAGTGCCAACAGCACATCATCCAGTTAATTGCACAGGGCATCTATCAGTTCTTCATTTCTATATATATATATATATATAAAATTAATGTCTGTCTGTCTGCTTTTCACGAGAGAACTACTTAATGGATTGAGATCGGGTTTTTTTCTGTAGTTTGCTAAGTATCATAGTTCGCTTATGGAAGCGATTTATTTACACAAATCCGAGAGAGGGGATGAGGGCTGAGGGGAGGGGGAAGCGTGACGTCAAATGTAGGGTGCCAGCCTCTGTTCGAATCAGTCTACCTCGCACAATGTTTTGGAGTGTACCTTGCCTCTGCTTAGCTAGTGATTCCTGTTTGTTTATTGATTTTTAAAGTTTGTCTTGTTTCACTACTACACGGGCTGGGTCACGGATGGAGAGCTCTAGTAATCTATTTAGGTCACTACCCACTGACCATTAGAATTGTCATGCTATTCGAGGACATTTTGAGACACAACAACCTGTTAGATCAGAAAATACATCAGTTTGATTGTTTAATGTCAATAAAGCTATCTCTGCTACTACTAGAGTGATGAAAATGAAAGTTTGTTAGTTTTTACTAAAACAAAGTGACCAGCAAGTGATCTTCTCCTCCATGGTCCTTAATTATGAAGTCCATCAGTTTTTCATGTTGAGACCCCATGGAAGCCCTGCTTGCCTCTTCAGCCACAAAAACCAGACCTGCTTGCTCAGGAGTCAGCGGTCCTCTTAGCTTAATAAACAGCCTTGTTTTCCGCAGTGCTGACATACACTGCAGGTTTTGGACTGAACAGAATATTGAGTTTCCTCAGAAGAGTGGACACAACTGAATGCAGACACAATTTAAGGAATTCCTCTGTAGCTCACCGCTAGAGGTTATTTCTGTAGTTTATTGGTGTCCATCTATTATTTTAACAGAGCATCAAAATTGCTCCAATCCAAATAAAAACACGGGCTAAACAAATATGCATGCCATAGAAAAGCTTTATAGGTGTTTTTATTCTGCTCCTCAAAGTAACCAAAATGGCACTTCCCTCAGGTGGCCATTTTTCCTTGACAATGCTTATGAATTTCCTACCTACCATACTGAAATCAGAAATGTAAGGATTTGCTTAAGTTAAACTGAGTATCAAATATGCCAAATTTCCCCTTGGACAACTCAAAAGCAATTTATCAAACTATATGATTTAGGCTAAGATTCACACTAATTCCTCACTATAGCTGCATCAGTATATTCAAGGAGTTCTTTGATGCCGTGTTTCTCCTGGTCTTGACTTTCTGAACTCAAAATATTGCTGTCATTCATGTAATAAAAAAAAAAAAAACAACAATCACCAGTGAAAATGTGCCCGCATACTGTAAATGCAGACTGCTGTGTTTAAATGAACACTTTTCTTCTTCTTCTTCTTTCGGCTGCTCCCGTTAGGGGTTGCCACAGTGGTTCATCTTCTTCCATATCTTTGTGTCCTCTGCATTTTGCTCTGTTACACCCATCACCTGCATGTCCTCTTTCACCACATCCATAAACCTTTGCTTAGGCCTTCCTCTTCTCCTCTTGCCTGGCAGCTCTATCCTTAGCATCCTTCTCCCAATATACCCAGCATCTCTCCTCTGCACATGACCAGACCAACGCAATCTCACCTCTCTGACTTTGTCTCCCAACTGTCCAACCTGAGCTGACCCTCTAATGTAATGATTTCTAATCCTGTCCATCCTAGTCACACCCAATGCAAATCTTAGCATCTTTAACTCTGCCACCTCCAGCTCCATCTCCTGCTGTCTGGTCAGTGCCACCGTCTCCAGCCAATATAACATAGCTGGTCTCACTACCGTCCTGTAGACCTTCCCTTTTCACTCTTGCTGATACTCGTCTGTCACAAATCACTCCTGACACTCTTCTCCACCCATTCCACCATGCCTGCACTCTCTTCTTCACTTCTCTTCCACACTCCCCATTACTCTGTATTGTTGATCCCAAGCATTTAAACTCATCCACCTTCACCAACTCTATTCCCCTCATCTTCATCATTCCACTGACCTCCCTCTCATTTACACACATGTATTCTGTTTGTTCCTACTGACCTTCATTCCTCTCCTCTCTAGAGCATATCTCCACCTCTCCAGGGACTTCTCAGCCTGCTCCCTACTATCGCAACAGATCACAATGTCATCAGCAAACATCATAGTCCACGGGGACTCCTGTCTAATCTCATGTGTCAGCCTGTCCATCACCATTGCAAATAAGAAAGGGCTCTGAGCCGATCCTTGATGTAATCCCACCTCCGTCACTCCTACCGCGGACCTCACCACTGTCACACTTCCCTCGTTCACATCCTGTACAACTCTTACGTACTTCTCTGCCACTCACGACTTCCTCATACAATACCACAGCTCCTCTCGAGGCACCCTATCATATGCTTTCTCCAGGTCCACAAAAACGCAACGCAACTCCTTCTGACCTACTCTCTACTTCTTCATCAACACCCTCAAAGCAAACATTGCAACTGTGGTGCTGTTTCTTGGCATGAAACCATCCTGCTGGTAACTGATCATCACCTCACTTCTTAACCGAGCTTCCACTACTCTTTCCCATAACTTCATGCTGTGTGTGGCTCATCAATTTTATCCCCCTGTAGTTACCATCGTCCTGCACATTCCCCTTATTCTTAAATATCGGCACCAGTACAATTCTTCTCCACTCCTCAGGCATCCTCTCACTTTCCAAGAGTCCATTAAACAATCTGGTTAAAAACTCCACTGCCATCTCTCCTAAACACCTCCATGCTTGCACAGGTATGTCATCTGGACCAATGGCTTTTCCATTCTTCATCCTCTTCATAGCTGTCCTTACTTCCTCCTTGCTAATCCGTTGCACTTCCTGATTCACTGTCTCCACATCATCCAACCTCTTCTCTCTCTCTCTTTCTCTTCATTCATCAGCCTCTCAAAGTATTCTTTCCATCTGCTCAACACACTCTCCTCACTTGTGAGTACGTTTCCATCTTTATCCTTTATCAGCCTAACCTACTGCTCATCTTTCCCAGCTCGGTCCCTCTGTTTAGCCCTCTGGTCCTTTTCTCCCTCCTTAGTGTCCACCCTTCTCATACAACTCTTCATACGCCTTTTCTTTAGCTTTCGCCAACTCTCTCTTCATCTTGTGTGTTATCTCCTTGTACTCTTGTCAACTCTCTGCATCTCTCTGACTATCCCACTTCTTCTTTGCCATCCTCTTCCTCTGTATGCTCTCCTGTATTTCCCCATTCCACCACCAGATTTCCTTTTCCTCCTTCCAGAAGTCACACCAAGCACCCTTTTTGCCATCACCCTTACTACATCTGCTGTAGTTTCCCAACTGTCTGGTAATTCTTCATTGTCACCCAGTGCCCGTCTCACCTTCTCCCTAAACAAAACCTTACAATATTCCTTTATCAGCTTCCACCATTTGATCCTTGGCTCTGCCCTTAGTCTTTTCCTCTTCTTGATCTCCAATGTCATCCTACAGACCACCATTCTATGCTGCTTAACTACACTTTCCCCTGCCACCACTTTGCAGTCTTTAATCTCATTTTCACCACAGCCATGTCCATCCTTTTGGCAAAATCCACTATCTTCTTACCTTCTTCATTCCTCTCCTTGACACCATACCTACCCATCACCACCTCGTCTTCTCTGTTCCCATAACCAACATGCCCATTGAAATCCGCTCCAATCACCACTTTCTGTCCCTTGGGTACACTGTTCATCACTTTATCCAACTCACTCCAAAAATCTTCTTTCTCATTCATTGCACACCCAACTTGTGGTGCATATGCACTAACATCATTCATCATCACACCTCCAATTTCCAGCTTCATAATCATTACTCTGTCTGACACTCTCTTCACCTCCAAAACACTATTGACATGCTGTTCCTTCAGAATAACCCCTACTCCATTTCTCCTCCCATCCACACCATGATAGAACAATTTGAATCCACCTCCGATCCACCTGGCCTTACTCCCCTTCCATTTAGTCTCTTGCCCTCACAATATATCAACCTTCCTTTTCTCCATCATGTCTGCTAACTCTGTCCCCTTACCAGTCATACTGCCATCATTCAAAGTTCCTACCCTCAGTTCCACTCTCTTTACCTTCCTCCTATCCTCCTGCCTCTTCACACGTCTCCCCCCTTTTCTTCTCCTTCAGCCAACAGTTGCCCAATTTACACCAGCACCCTATTGACTAGCAGTACTGGTGGTGATCGTTGTTAACCCGGGGCTCGATCGATCCGGTATAGAAATTTATATTTTTGTCCGCATTTTTAAATTAACACTCTTAGTCTTCATTAAACACTTAAGTGTTTAAGAACCCAAGGTCACTTAAGCCAACTGTGTTACAGAGTTAGGGTGTCATCTTAGATTGCCCAGACACCCTAAAAGAGACTCCTCTCAAAGTAAGTTACCTGCACTAGCAGCCAGTGGTGGCACACACAAAACAAAGATCTATGGTAAAGTGCCAGCAACTGTTCATTATCCTGAAAAGGCATGTGCCATTTTCCACCCAATAGCCTAGCCACAACAGCGGAGCATACAAATGTATGGAGAAAATTACTTAAAAAATTAGGATAACATATTCAGTCACATTCATAGCAATAAAGCATCCAAATTTTTTCAAATATTTTACCAAACACGTATCTGTTCCTAATTTCTCCACTCATTCAGAGGACTAGGTCCATTTTAGAGTCTCTAATGTCCAAATCACAGCTCCTTACACAACTGATTCACAGCATCAACCTTAACAAAAAGAAACTAAGTACTCACTCATCCAAAGGCCATTGCTGTCCATGACACATTACAAATCATAGATAGCTACAGTGAGCCCTCCATATTATTTTGAGACAAAGACCCATTTTTTTCCTTGATTTCCTTCTCTACTCCACAGTTTAAAATGACAAAATCAAACAATTCAGACGTGATTAACATGCACACTGCAGACGTTCTATTAAGGGAATTTGCAGACATTTTGGTCACAACACGTAGAAAAGACATCACTTTTCATGGGCATTGAAGGGCACCATCATGTTTGGGACAATTGGTGTCACAGGTGTTTGTGATTCCTCCGGTGGGTTTCATTGCTTCAGAAGGTTACTTGGCTTGCTTCTGCCCTTTGGAGTTTGTAGTTGCCATTGTTGTACATTACATGAGGACAAGAGATGTGCCAATGGAATTTGAAGAAGCCATTATGAGAATGAAAAACAAGAATTAAACCATATGAGACATCAATAAAACCTTAGGATGACCTCAATCAACTGTCTGGAGTATCATGAAGAAGAAATAATGCACTGGTAAGCCCAGTAATCACAAAGGGACTGCTAAGCCAAGGAAGAAAAGGCCCCAAATGCCTGTCTGACAGATCAGAAAGAATGTTTAGGAGACAGACGTGTGTGTGTGTGTCAGAAACGACTTCATGAACACAAACACAGAGGCCACACTGCAAGATGTGAATGGCTTGGGCACGTTTGGCTACCACAGGTCCTGGCACACTTCTCTTCATTGATGATGGAACAGCTGCCAGCAGTGTCACAATGGATTCTGAGGTGTGTAGAAACATCTGATCTGCTCAAGTCCCACTAAATGCCTCTAAACTCAGTGGACGGTTCTTCATCCTACAATGAGATAATGAGCCAAACAAACTGCTAAGGCAACACAAAAGTTTATCAAAGCTAAAAAATGGTAAAATTTTCAGTCACCCAATTTCAATCCAATTGAGCAGGCTTTGCATATGTAGATGAGAAAATGAAGGGGGCAAGACCCCCGAAACAAGCAGGAGCTGAAGATGGCTGCATTAGACCTTTGGTAGAGCATCACCAGAGAAGATCCTTAGCACTTGGTGATGTCTATGAATCACAGACTTCAAGCAGTCATTACACAGAAGGGATATGCGACAAAGTAATAAATATGACAGCTTTAATAGACCTGCCATTGCTGTGTCACAAACATTATGGTGCTCTGAAATGAGGGGACAGTGTAGGAAAAAGTGTTGTGTGACCAAAATGTTTGCAAATGCCATTAAACGAAAGTCTACACTTTAATGACAAGTCTGATTTGTAATTTTAAATTGAGGAGCAGAGTGGGAAATCAAGGAAGAATGTGTCATTGTCCCAAACATTATGGAGGGCACCATAAAACATTCACAGACAGAGAAAAGGTTGTACTGCTGTAATCTTTAACTTTCTGAGTTCATTTAAAAGTCTGTGCTCTATCATCAGTAGACGGATTGGGAGAGCATGGGGGGTCATGAGGTCGCTGGAAAAGGGTGTGTGGCACTCCCGATATCTATGCAAAAGGACGAAGGTCCAAGTCTTTAGAGTCCTGGTGCTTCCTGTTTGTGTGACATGGATGCTATCCAGTGACCTGAGATAAAGACTCGACTCCTGTGTCTCTTCGGAGAATCCTTGGGTACCGTTGGTTTGACTTTGTGTTGCTCATGGAGTCCCGAATGAGGCACATGACCTGCATTGTGAGGGAGCGTCAGTTACGGCATTACTGCCATGTGGCATGTTTTCCCCGAAGGTGATCTGACTCATAGGATCCTCGTTGTTGGAGACTCGAGTGGCTGGACCAGGCCAAGGGGTCGCCCACATAAACACCAGGCTGCGGCAGATAGAGGGTCATTTCCGGAGGGTGAGACTGGACTGCGTGTCTACCTGGAGGATTACCAACCGGGAGTCCGAGTTGTTTCGCCATGTAGTGCGTGCGGCAACACGCTGTACCAGTGCATGCTCCCTAACTTGACTCGACCTCCATCGTGTATTTCAAGAATCATTATCACTGACTATTTATCGAGCTGTAGAGGTAAATGAAGTCAGGTTTGTAAGAAAGTAGGTCGGGAAGTAGCAAGGCAGAGTAAGTTGGGTTAAAATTGTTTGAATTTGCTTTTCATTTGTTACTAGTGGAGTTTTTAATTTGATTTTGTGCAAGTAGTGCGGCTTAATTAAAGGCCAGTTGCAGGTCAATTCAGGGGTGCATCAAAGATTCTTTGTTTTTGGTTTGAGTGGCCAAGTTGAGCAGATTGCCCTTTAATAGGGCGTAGTCAGCATTGTTGCACTATTTAAGGCAGGGGTCCTCAATCACAGTCCTATAGGGCCGTGGTGGCTGCAGGTTTTTATTCCAACTAGTTTCCTAATTGGAAAGCAGTCCATGCTGATAATGACACTTGGTATTGAACTGTTTAACTTGTTAAGGTTTGCATTCATCCAAGAGCAATCTGAATTGCACTGTAGAGTTTCCTCCTGTGAGAACATCATCCATGTGTTTTGTGGACCAGAATAGATTTAAACTTAATGGCGCTTCAAATTCCCCTTTCATTCACTTCTAAACATTTTTTTTTTTAATCACAGATACCTCATGGTATACACGTATACACGGAGAGCTGCTGGTTTATTGGTTGTCTGCATCTCATTATTAACTAAACGTCTGGTTAAGAAAACAGGCAACAATTAAAACTTAAATGCAGCTTCTAAAATCTAAAATAGGCAATTATAGATTCTGAATGGTAACAGGCAAGAGAACTAAAATTAAGTACTAAAAACATATTGCTTTAGTAGTAATTCAAAGGGTTCTAATTAAGAAATTGGTTAAAGTGAAAACCTGCAGCCATAGCAGACCTCCAGGACTGTAATTGAGGACCTCTGATCTACAAAGTAACTAACATTTGTCTTGGATGAATAAAGTCACTAACAAGGCATAGAGTTAAAGACCAACTTTCATTATCAGCAAGGACCGTGTTCTAATAAGGACACTGGCTGGAATGAAAACCCGTGGCCCTCCAGGACCGTGATTGAGGACCCCTGATTTAAGGGGCTTTAGAGACTGAGCTAGGCTGTTTCTTCATTGCAGAAAGAGTGGAGTAATTTTCCACAGTACTACTGAATTCCAATAATTGCAATACCATAACTCTTACTCTCTTGAAAAATCAATTATTAACATAAAAGATTAGAAAGGAATCACTAAAAAAAAAAAAAAGTATACAGATGATTCAAAAGGCCGGGTCTTGTTCAAAAAGCGGACACTACTTGTTTTAAAAGCAAGCAGATGTTGCTTGTTTTTTGTTGGAATTCTCTATATTTTAGTACTAGTACACAAATAATCTTAAACTACACTACAGAGGATTAAAACATAGTAATGTCCTATCCAGCATATCGTTGGCGCCACATAAATTCACACAGATATGAATCTAGAAGGGCCCTTGACGTCCCACATTCTACCTTGTTTCTTCGTTTTGCAAGGGCCCACAGTCCTTCGACAGCAGCTAGATCTCGAAAATTCTCCAAGTGATTTACAGTGAAATGCATGAAATTGTAGTCTTTAAGATGAGGAATTCCGTTATAACTTTCCCAACAGTCACATATTAACAACATCCCTGGACGGACACATTCTTTAATGACATTCAATAACGTACCTGCTGTTCTATCGGGCACTGCGTATATAAAACACTCCCTGGTCTCTCGGCAAATACCTCTGAAAACCCATTGTTCCGATTACATTCTGCCTATAATAGACTTCCGTCATGAAAAGTCACGATCGTCAATTTCTACTGTTAAACCATAAGTTTTGGATTCTGCAGTAAGGAATAGGCACAAACTTCTCGAACAACATTTTTCCAGTCAGTTACTGTTGCACTGCCCATTCCAAACTCTTTGTTACAGAACTTGAATGTAGTATACTGCCTACTCTAACTGTACAGGAAATACACAACGTCCTCCAAGTTAATTTTGCTGAACTCCAACCATGTATCCCTTCTTAGACGTATGGGAGTGCGACAGGATCTTTTATGACATAGCCATTTCTCCTCCTTATCGTTAAGTGTCAAACTCATTTCGTGTCCTTGATTACAAAGTCTTGAAACATGTACAATACACGTTTTACTCTGCTGGAACCGAACAGCATTTTGTTTATCTGGAACTTCTCTGAATAATTGAATCAAACCCATGACACGCAATAGAAAGGGCTGCCCCAAATCTTGATGATGTCTTTATTGTATTATTTTCACAGGGTTAAGAGCATAAGTCAAACAATGAGATATGAAAGTAAACAACAAAAGTATAGTAAACAACAAATGTTCACCAAAACACTGTTGGTGTCCGCTTTTTGGGCGTCCGCATTCTACTGTCAAAGAACCAAGTGGCGTCCGCTTTTTGAACAAGAACCAAAAGGCCTCACCTGCAATACACGTAATATGTGTACTGTTATTCAAGATCCTACTACGTTGCACTACATACATGATAACTGTATAAAAATAGCAAACCTCACCACAAAGGTTTCTGCTCTTGAAAAAACAGCTCCAGAGACTAACCAATCTACACCAGCCTGAAGAACAGTGAAAACCAAAAGTTTTGGATACTTCGGTCTAAATTCAGGGGAGCAGCAAGCAGTTCCAGACTACAAAAGGTCAAATGTGGACTTGTATAGTAAAATGAAGAATGAAGCAGCAAAGTATCTCATCAGAAAATAAAACTGAACTAACCAACAGGTACACCTTGCATGAAAAATCTGAGAAAATTCTGCCTTCAGGCCAAGTTAGAGTGAAAGAAGGGCAGAAGAGGAAATTGCTCGTTGTGAGATATTCAATCCTCCATAATACCACCAGCTTGATATGCAGCAGAAATCAAGAGTCAATCACAGTATGCTGCTTACCAGGAGTGAGAGTTTCCCACGTAACCCAAAGAGTGGATTAGTTACTGGCGAAGGCAGGTGAAGATCCCTTGGTTATAATTCATACTGGAACAAATGATATTGGAAAGACAAGTGCATATTCTCTGCAGAACAAATTCAGGGAACTTGAACTTGGAGAGCATCTAAACACCAAATCAAAATCAGTGATTTTCACCGAAATCCTTCCAGCACCAGGAAAAAGACTACACTAGCAGAATGTAATATTTGGCCGTACTTCACAGATGAAAACATGGTGTGAACAAGAAGGTTTTACTTTTCTGAGCCACTGGAATGCCTTTTACCGTACCAAGATGGACTACATCTACAAGAGAAAAGGATAAACATTCTAGGAGCGAGAATCTTCAGGGAAGTGTGCAGACATTTAATTAGGTTATGTTGGGAGTCGGGAACTGAGCAAGATGAGATTTAAAAAAAAAGCCAACCAAGCCTAATGAAACCTCAACAAAAAATACAAGGCAGCAGTATTGACTTCTGCGGTGGGCTGGCGCCCTGCCCGGGGTTTGTTTCCTGTCTTGCGCCCTGTGTTGGCTGGGATTGGCTCCAGCTGACCCCCATGACCCTGTGGTTAGCATGTAGCGGGTTGGATAACGGATGGATGGATAGTATTGACTTGGGACCTCGATATTGCAGGAATTACAGAATCATGGTTAAATCAGGGTGATGGAGAGGAATACAACATTAATGGCTAAAAAAAAAAATTTAATTTACGATAAAATACTGGCAGCTGGGTTGCCAGAATTTTATTGTAAAAACAACAAAAGTTGACAGTATTTTTAGTTCTATAAAAATGTTATTTTTATGATAAAAAACTGGCAGGTGGGTTGCCAAAATTTTACTGTAATAAATAAGGTGACAATATTTTTAGGTCTATGGTATAACTTTGTAGTAAAAACTGTTTTTTTCTTTGCAACACATTCCAACAGAAGGTTATGTTTAACCATAACCAGAAATTCATGTAGTGTAATAAATATGCCAATCAATAAACCATTAGAAAGTATTGTGAGGGTCAAACCCCAGTACACAGCTTGCATCAGTAAACTAACAACAGCCAATAGCAAACATGTACCATTTAATTATACACACTGAAAATAATTCAATGTTTAAGGAAGCTGTGGCACATGGTCTGGTGGGGAAGTAAAGTTTGTTTTTGTGGTATATGGTGTCCTACAGGTGTGCCCGCTTATCGAATACAACCCAATATATCAGCTTCCATAACCTCAAAAAACCTTCAGCATGCAGGGAAAAATAAGTTTGCTAACTTAGTTTAAGTTTTTTTTCCCTTACTATTCAAAGGTATGCAGTTCACTAGGATCAATATGGTAAAAGAGGGCGTGTCCTTATGCAAATATCGTAACTTCGGTTTTACTGAAACAGCACTTTACCGTTTTACATTTTTCGGTTGTTTACCTTCGCTATTTAACAGTTTTACACTGTCAAATTAACAGAGATTTTTTCAGTGTAATTGTAATGCATCAGTAAACGGTATTTAGCATATTTTGAAGGTAGAAAAATGTCGATTTTACAGAACTTGGCTGTAAAAAATAATGAAATGTATTGTTTAAGATATACAGGTAATTTTCAGTAGAACATACTGTAAGGTAACTTTCAGGTCTTTTGCTTTCACCATTTACAGTATTTTTACCATTAAATTTACTGACATTTTTTACAGTGCACACCTGCTTCAGGAGAGACAGACAGGGAAGGAGAGGAGGGGGTGAGGCGCTATATGTGAAAAATTATATTCAGGCCCACAACTTCAAGAAGAAGAAAGCATGTCAGAATCTCAGGGGATTAAGCTAATAAGGAAGCAAGGCAAGGATCTGGTTATTGGAGTTTGCTACAGGCTGCCAAATTTGGATATGTTAGATAGTAACATGTTATTTAATCAAATAGGACTGATGTGTAACAAGGAGGACATAGTGGACATGGGTGATTTCAACTTTTCAAACATTGACTGGGATGCCTCTAACTGGAACACAAAAGAGAACACTTAATTAGGAAAATGACTTTTGCTTCACCAGGTTTGTCCAGAGCCCGACATGTGGTGACGCCTGTTTAGATCTCATCTTTTCAAATAATAAAGACAGAATAACAAGAACAGAAATTACTGACACTTTAAGAAACAGTGATCACAATATGGTCACATTTGAGATAATCTTTGAAAACTTTATGGGGATGAGGAAAATGTCTGAAAAAACATCAAATGGGGAAGCAAAAATTCAGAAACTCGAAATGACAGTTGGTGTCACTTTAGAGATCTTCTGATACAGACTCAAAATAAGTTTATTTCAAAAAGCAATAAAAGAAAAAGATTAAAGAATCAACCTATATGAATAAATAATAATACATTTTATTTATATAGCGACTTTCCCATGCTTAAGGCACATCACAGAATTTTAGAAAGAACAGCAGGGTATACAGCATATAGCATTGTACAAATCAGATAAATAAATAAAGAAGAGTAAGATAGGCTTTTTTTCTCTGAATTTACTAACAGACAACATAATTGATGGTCTCACACACACACACACAGGTTACATGACATCTTGACATGGAGGTAAACTGAGAGAAGGGTAGTAAAGTCAAGTAGAGCTAACAGCCACCCTGAACAGATGAGTTTTAAAAGAATTCATGGAGTCAGCTGACCTGATTCGTTTCAGTAGGTCATTCCAGAGTCTGGGCACTCGCTATACAGCTGAAGGCCCTGCTGTCACCCATGGAGTGCAGATTAGTGTGGGGCACAACAAGATGGCCAGAATCAGAGGACCTTAGTGGGCGGGCAGGCACATAGTGATGGAGAAGGTCATTGATGTAGTTTGGCGCGAGGTTATTTAAGGCTTTGTAGGTTATTAGTAGGATTTTATATTCGATTCTGTAAGACACGGGGAGCCAGTGAAGAAGGAGCAGGATGGGTGTGATGTGCTCACTGCTGCTGCTGGTTCGAGTCAGGACTCTTGCAGCCGAGTTTTGAATAAGATGGAGCTGTGATATAAGATTAGAAGGGGCACCTGCCAGCAGTGAGTTACAATAATCGATGTGGGATGTGATAAAAGAATGGAGAAGTTTCTCAACATTAGAAAAGGAGAGGAAGGAGCGAACACGTGAAATGTGACTGAGGTGAAAATAAGAACGTTTCTTAATGTGATTTATGTGGGCGGAATAAGAAAGGGAGGAATCAAAAATGACACCGAGATTCTTTGCCGTAGAGGCAGCTCTGATGAGATCACTGCCAAGATGGACTGGGAGACATTATGCTTAAACTATACAGTGCGCCAGTCAGACCACATCTGGAGAGTTGTGTGCAGTTCTGGTCACAGTGGTACAAGACAGACATAGCTGTGCCGAGGAGAGTAACCAAGTGCATCATGGGACTTGATGACCTACTGTGACAGACTCAGACCTGTTTAGTCTGAACAGAGGCAAATGCATGGGGATCTTCAAAGGCATTGATAAAGTAGATCCATCAGCTTTCTTTCTGCTTAAGGGTGAATCACATACCTGAGGACATCACTGGAAGTTAAGGGGAAGTGCATTTGAAGACTGAAGCTGGGAAGCTCCTCTTTATGCAAAGAGTTGTGAGAGTTATGAACAAATTAGCGAGACATGGAGTTGAAGCAGAAACCTTGATCTGGATGAGATGTTGGGACAGCTTAGCTATTAGCTAAGCAAACGAGCCAAATAGACTGAATGGTCTGCTCTCGTTTGACAAATTTCTTCTGTTCTTATATTCTTTGCAGTGATACACTGCCTCATGAAATCCAGTGAAGACACTGCTCATCTCGCCCATCAGGATAACTTCTTTCCTATTTGAAGTGAGAAGAAGATGCACATAAAGTCAGTGGCAAGTCTTTAGATATAGGACACAGTTAGATGTTACATTTGAAAAAAATGTTACTTAGAATATAAGAGACAGATGAAGAAAACGGATGCAAAGATTAATCCATGGGAATGATGCTGGGTTATTTTAGTAATCGTTTCTTCTACCATGCAACACATTTTCTACTTTTAATCGGCACATACTGTACGTAATAGAAAGTCAATGTGAAGGAGTGTTAAATACACAGCAGCCTCAGACTTTAGTCTTTTCTGCATGTGGTATTTAATAGCCATCTGATTTCAAGCCCATCTAACTCAAATCTAGGCTTACAGCCAACTGGAGTCTATCCTGGCAGCATTAGGTTCAAATCAGGAACCGACCATAAACAGGACTATCAGTCTATCACAGTTTATAGTCATATGCACACAAAGTCACAATGATACATACAAGACAAATTGAAAACCACCAGCTACTGTAACATAGCACATACAGTATCTTTAGGAGGTTGTTGCAACTATTTTCTATAATACAAATATGTCAAAATACATAAGATTATTTGAAACAATTAGACTTCCACAGCTATGCATAGCATTTCAGGAATATCCAGTCTTGCAAACCTGCGGTTTCCATTATAGCCTTGTAGCAGCGCTGAATGTGGTCCTTTTAACATCGACTGTATATTAGTAGCCATCCCTGGACAGAATATGAGGGTCTCTGTGCTGCACATTCACCCCTCACTCATAATAGATCAATTTAACGTCACCAGTTAAACTGGCAGGAATGTCGTTGCGATGTGGAAGGAGAAAAAAAAAAAAGTGTGGACAAGAAGATGAAGACCATGAAAAAGTCTTTGTGATTGGGTTGGCAATCAATATACAAATCAAGAATGGAAGAATAAGACACATTTTTAATAAATAGAAAATGCTGAAAGAAATTAAAACAAAAAACTACTTACTTACTACCAGCAGTGCAAGTACAGTTATACTAATCAGGCCAAAAGCAGCGGTTATAGGAATCCAGGATTTATCTGTTAATAAAATAAAATAAATATTGAACAGTTATGACACACATTTATTGAACTTGGTCATGCCCCTCCCACTAGTTTTTGGTCACAATTTTATATACAGTATTTTGTTTCCTTTTGAACTCTTATTAACAGTATATAAATCAAATGTATACAGAAGTATGATTTATAATTATCAAACAGCTCTTTGCGGTGATATACTGCACCATGAAATCTGGGTCAGTGCCCCCGAAGTTCTTCTCATGTATACGTATTTTAAATCACACATTTCCACATCACGTACACAGGCAAGTTACAGGATTAATCAGGGTGTCTCATTTACAGTCAGTACCATTTGGCTGAACTTCCACTAAACCAGAGCCCCCAAAATCTCAAAATGATAAGCATTGAGGGTGTTAATCATGCAAAAAATACAAGGGGAATGGGTAAAAAAAATAAAAAAGTGCAATGGCAGCAACAAAGTATCAAATGAAAATATTAAATATAAAGAAAACCCTGCTGTGGGCTGGCAAACTGCCTGGGATTTGTTTCCTGCCTTGCACCCTGTGTTGGCTGGGATTGGCTCCAGCAGACCCCCATGACCTTGTGTTAAGGATATAGCAAGTTGGATGATGACCGACTGACTGACTAAAGAAAACCTCTGATGCCTCAGAGTCTTGTTACTCTGACCCGAACCTGGGGCTGTTTTTAGCGTTACAAATGTCCCCAGAAAGCTCCCTGTCCACTTCTGCAGAGTTCTTTACGTCACCCTCAGGTGTTCCTGCATCCCCAAGCCCCACCAGGCACTCTCGGTGGTAGAGCTCTGCAAACCAATTCAGCTATTTTTAATGAACAGTACAAGTGCTGCCAGTAAGGGGTCAAACAAACAATAAATAATAAGACACTAAATTATAATTTGTTACATTTTTATCTTGTCATTTTAAGCACACTGTATGGTTTTATTCAGTGTTGAAGGGGCTTTTTAAAAATGGAGATTCTACAGACATTAAAAACCAAGGTAAAGAAAAAAGAAACGCAAGTGGCACTCATTTTCCATCACTGTTGATGAGACATGAGCTCATCTGCTCTTTTACTTTAAGAGATATCTGTTTAAATATTTTTTCATATAATAGCCAAAGTCAGGTATCTCCAATCTGTGGCACCAGTCAAACATCGCAGTGAAAGGGCAAACCAGGTGGAGACTCAAACATAACAGCAACGAGTTTACCTACTGTTATAATAAGTTTGTTATAATATTAAGGTTAATGTCACTGTCTCTGTAAAACACTTTTATGGATTCATTCACATGAGCTGGGCAAGTTTGGCACACATGGGCTAGTCTGCCTGCATTTAGAAAACCATTACTTTAGCAGTTTGAAGAATGAAGGGGACAACTGCGAGTGTAGGCATTGTACTATTCTTGTATTGTCGGAGGTGGGGTTGAGTCTTTCCATTTCCTTGTTTGGAGACCAGAGAGAGCCTGCACGTGGAGCAGACCAGTATAAAAAGGCTTGGACAACAGCCAAATCCTTTGAAGCTTATGGATGGATGATGTAATCCGTCCGGAAAATCCTTTCAGCGCAGTGACGAAAAATGGCAGGTTCTATAGATCAAGATCCTACTTTGATATTGTCTTGCTATGGCTTCCTTTCGTCTGTTATGCCGCGTAAATTGTCATTAAAGAAAGCTAAGTTATAATTCTCTTATGTGATTTTTGTACCACCGTATCACTATGGGAAGGATATCGCTTTTTACATTATATCTATATAGTTTCTGGTTACTTAAAACGCCGCAATTTAAAAGAACTTATTCCAACAAGGGAGCTTTTGCTTCTAAAGGAAACACCTACAAAACAACAGTAAATGTATGAACTATGAAGACAGTGTGTGGTACAAGTTTAATTTAAACGGTCGACAAAGCAGGCAAAACTGAGAACTTCAAAACAGAAGACAATTTTGTTGCATCCTTGAGCGAGGCCTTTAACCTGCAATTGCTCCGACCTGCATCCAGCCTTGCAAGCAGGTCCTCCAACCTGCAAGTAAAACTTGGGGGTTGGTGGCAGGACTGGTACTCCAGCCATCATAAAAAAACCCTCATGTTGGTTCCATTCCATCTGAACTACCGTTGTGCCCGTTGCACAGCTGCACTCTGGTCCTAATCTAGGATCCTGAGTTGGTTTGTCATGTGCTGGGTACGGCAATGCACTGTATCAGCGCATGCTCCTTAACTCCTCCTCCTCCTCCTTGAGCAAGGCCCTTAACCTGCAATAGCTCTGACCTGGGTATGACGTTAACCTGTATCTAGCCCTGCAAGCAGGTCCTCCAACTTGCAGGAAAAACTTGGGGGTTGGTGGCAGGATTGGCACTCCAGCTACCGTAAAAAAACCCTCACGCTGTTCAAACCCATCTGAACTAGTGTGGTGCTGAGGTGTCCTAATCTGGGATCCTGAGGTGGTCCGTCGTGTGGTGGGTGTGTATCTGCACATGCTCCTAACCTCCTCCAACAATATCATGGCATTAAAGTGAGAAGCTGCAAAGCCACAGAGCACTATATCTGTTTCAAAGTAAAAGATAAAGTTTGCTGTGACAACAGATATTGGGATATCGTGAAACTTTACTTGCAGCTCTCCACTACACCTGTACGTATTATGTTCTTGTCTGTAGAATACTTTTTTGCAACATAATGTGCACCCAGAACTTTGCTTTTTTTTGATTGTTCCAGAAGCTCAACTTTCAGAATCGGTTCGCCACTGTTGGTATAGTCAGTGTTGCCCAGGGTTCATAAGACTGAAGGAACATTGGAGACTCACATTTGCTTTGTCGGTATTGCAGTTATCCTCTGCAGGGAATCAGAATTTGTTTGTCTACTGATGGACATAAAAAAATTAAAACTTATTTCACAAGTTGGCAGGGCAAAATTGATGGTGGGGGAAACAAAACAAACTTTAGCAATCACTTCAAGCTAGTTTTTTGTCAAGTGTGAACCGCGAGTGACTTTAAAGGAATGCCATACAGTATTTAGTGCATGGGCAGCAGTGGGATACAACATATTGTGATACGGGTAGCAATGGATGGGGTTAGATTAATCAAGGTGGGCAAGGTAAACAGTTTTATAAAGCATACGGGTGGAGTGTTAAACCGAAGAGCAGTCGTATGCAGGCCACTTATTCGTTCTGCATAAGAACACCCTCTCCTCCTCAACACTAAACAGGATGCCATCCCTTCCATGCAAGCATCCTCTGCTGAGGCAGCCAAGATGCTTCTGCCTATCTACCATGACTGTCCTATTAATCCAGTGCCCATGGTGTACAGTAACTACCTCTGGGTCACAACATAAACTCATAGTTCAATCAACAGTGTAGTGACTGCCCAAGTCACACTTAGTGTGGTTTCACCCAGCCACAGCAATCTACCCAAATTACACCTCCAGCAAGATATGTACTATACTGGGCTCGTTTATCATCATCATCATCATCATCATCACCCTGACTCCGGTTTCTTCTGTCCCATGCACTACCTTGTCAGCCCGTAACCTATCACAATATTTATTGTTTGTTACTTTGAATGTTTAAGAATAAGGTTGTAGTACTCAAATCTGGACTTGGACTCGAGATGCTTTTTCAATTGTCTCGGACTTGGCTGTTGGTCTTGTGAAATATATAAGTCCAACTGACTTCTTTGAAGGTTACCCCCCAGCACCCCCACCAATCTGTACATGAGTCATGTTCATGCCAGATCTCCATTTGTACAAGTCACTCACTGTTACTTCATTTCTTGTGCACTTTCACTGCAGTTCAGAGACGTGCACAAAGGCGGGGCTCCCATGGCACAATCCCCTGATCCATTTCCTTCATTGTCCCAAAGTGTCCTTGTCTCCTGATAGCACCGGAGCACAAGGGCACACTGCCTTTTTCTTTTATAAAACAAAGGAAACTCAACAACAGGAAACATGCTTTGTTAAAGCTAACTAACATCATTTTGGATTAAAATCTTTAAATGCCTATCAGACAACCTTGGTGTCCTAATTCCTCCTAACAAATTAACAGCTGGTGGGCTCACAGAGGGGCTTAAAGTGGAGAAGGACAAACAAACTGTTATTGCCTTTACTTCACTATTGGCACACAGACTTATTTTGCTCAACTGGAAGAATCCTAACTCTCCTCTGTTAAGTCAGTGGGTAGCTGATGTTATACTTTATATATTATCTAAAATTGGAAAAAAATCAAATTCTCACTTGGAGGATCTGATCAAAACTCTTTCAAAACTTGTCAGGATCTGATCAATAACATTTTAGAATATGCATTTAAAATGAGGAAGCAGATTCTCTCCCCTCTTTTTTAATTCCATTTATTTTTATTCATTTACGTATGTACATATTTTTATTATTAGTGATGTTTTACTCTGCTGGCCTAGCTCTCTTTCTCATGGGTAGGGGTTGATTTGTTTCGAACCTTGTTAAACTTGACTTGATTGTAAGGAATACAATTTGATTTTAATAAAACCAATAAAATGTTAAAAAAAAAAAAACACCCTGGGTTCAAATGAATGTAGTATACCTTAGAAAAAATAAACTAAGGGGATTAGTTAATTCCTCTTATGTTATTTCTTAAATTGCAGGCTTTAAAGTGTGGCGAAAAAATGCATGGCGATATCTTCTAGCATATGGTACAGTGAAGAGGGTTTCTGCCTCAAGGATCCAACATTCTAAATTCTCTGCCTATGTGACCGGGTTTTCCTACAAATCCTCTGGTTTTCATCTAAAAGATATTCAAGCTTGGCTAAGTGGCAGTTCTACACTGGGCTCCTGTTCCATAATAGCAATGTATGTGTGTATGTGTGAGTCGTGTCATATGACAAATCCTGTTTTGTGCGTCTTACCAGCCCCAGCAAAGCAAAAATGGATTAATTCAGTTAAAAATTATATATATATATATATATATATATATATATATATATATATATATATATATATATATATATATATATATATATATATATATATAACATAATGTTCAAGTATAAATGAGATTGTACAAACAATCTCCTGAGTAGTAAACAACTTCCCTTCACTGAATGGACTACTGTTATCTCTTACTGTCCTTAAATATAATATTACATATGCAAACATAAATAATTGGAACTGTTCTACAGATTCAATGCCCTAATATTACAAGTGCACACTTACCAATCAGAATCAATATTCAGCATCTCCTCTGTTTTTTAATAACTCCACACATAATCCACTGCATCCACTGAACATGATCATCTCCAGACAGAGGAGCAGCTCCACTGACAGACTGAGGAGATCGTTCCTCCCCCACACTATGCGACTCTTCAGTTCCACCCGGGGGAGTAAATGCTAACATTATTTATTTTTTTTTACTATTTAATTTAATATTGTTACTTTGTATCAGTATACTGCTGCTGGATTATGTGAATTTCCCCTTGGGATTAATAAAGTATCTATCTATCTATCTATTATATAGTGCCTTTCATATCTATCTATCTATCTATCTATCTATCTATCTATCTATCTATCTATCTATCTATCTATCTATCTATCTATCTATCTATCTATCTATCTATCTATCTATCTGTTTTCCCAAGCTGGGTTCATCTGATAAAAACAGACTCTTATTCAGTCCATTCTTACTTTGAGAAGGTAGTGTGCAGTTTTCAATCAGCAGCTTGTCGAGTCCCGCCATTTCAGCTTCACAGGTGATATTCACTTCTTCCCCAGAGGTTGCCATCATTGTTGCTTCGCTCAAACACTCATTCATCTTCTCACACTCAGATTTATTAACACGTTCTCCATTTTTGTTTATTCTCACAAACGCCTTTTGGAAGAAGCAGCCATCGAGCTTGCACAGGACTTTTTGCTCTTTCCTTTTCTGTAACACTTTGAAGTTTGGCTCTGTGAATTGGAAAACAGAGGATTGTGGTCAGCGGTCACACCACTCATGACAGAAAAAAACCTCACTGCTGCTCAGAGATTACCTTACACAAGATTCCTGGTCTTTAGTGAATTTTGTTTTGTTGCCAACTAAAGCATTGATGACTAGTATTATAATATTTAATTTAAAATAATGCACCATTGTATCAGCCAGAGTAAAGTGCTTAGTAAGTTTTCGTAAAAATTATCCATTTGGTTTTAATTAAGCATTGCTGGTTGCAAGATCTTAATGAGGGTATGGGCTGACAAAATATCTTTATTTTAGACTTGATATCAACAAAACCTAACATTTCAGTATGACTGTGGATGCTTTTGAAAAGCACTGTATTTAGTCCACAGTTGATTTCAGCCTTGCATCTGGTGCTGCCTCTTTAGGGCTCCACCTCTCCAAGACCCTAAAATTGAATTTGGGAACATTCTGGACAAGAAAGGATGGATGATTGAGGATTCGCAGCTGAAGAAAAGTTTTTTTTTTTTGGATCTTTTATTGAATTTATTAAAAGCATATAACATTCCAAACAATTAAGTAAATTTAATAGCAAAATAAATTCAAATCTGCCCCCTCTTATTAGAAACAGATTATGTTTCAGTAGTGTAGTAGTAAAGAGAGAAAGGAGTGTTCCCCCCCCCAGTATAAGAGCTTATTCTAAAATGTTATTGATTAGGTTATATTAGGTTAGATTAGGTTGTAAAAAAGTTCTGCACAGATCTTCTAAGTGAGTATTTGATTTTCTCCAAATTCAAATAGTATTTAACATCAGTTACCCACTGACTTAGAATAGGAGCCTTAGGATTCTTCCAGTTGAGCAAGACAAGTCTACGTGCTAACAGTGAAGTAAAGGCAATAACAGTTTGTTTGTCCTTCTCCACTTTAAGCCCCTCTGTGAGCCCACCAGCTGTTAATTTGTTAGGAGGAATTGGGACACCAAGGTTGTCTGGTAGACATTTAAACATATTTGTCAAGCATGATGCTAATTTGGTGCAGGCCCAAAACATGTGGCCCAGTGAGACTGGGGTTTGATTGCAATGTGGGCAGGTTGGATCTTGCCATGGAAACACTTTGGACAATTTTAAACAGGACTGATGTGCTCAATAAAAGATTTTAAGTTGAATAATTGAACGTTTTGCACATATGGAGCTCGAGTGAATTCTGTGCCTGGCTGCCTTCCACTCCGTTTCTGAAATGTTGAGTGAGAGATGCTTTTCCCACTGTACTCTGGGATCTTTAAAAGGAGACTTTAAAATGTTTTCATATATTATAGAAATGCTGTCCGAGTCCCCAAGACTGATCAATATCTCTTCTGGAAGGGAAATAGGTGGGACACAGCTGTAGAAAATGAATGTGTTAAACTTTAAAATACCTAATGAAGAAAATGTGTGTCAATGACACCTTTCATTGGCTAACTACAAAGATTACAATATGCAAGCTTTCAAGTACATTTGCCTGAACAAGGGTCCCGAGTTGCCTCAAAAGCTTGCATATTGTGATCTTTTTAGTTAGCCAATAAAAGGGGTCATTTTGCTTCACTTCTCATTATATCCATAATGGCTAACACGGTACAACACTCTAGTACTGCAAAATGTGTATCAAAAACACAACTAAACATTCTTAAACCCATTTTGACTACTGCAGGGTCACTGGGGGTAGCAGCCCAGGACAAACTGTATTTATATTATATCTATACTAATAAAAGGCAAAGCCCTCACTGACTGAGTGACTGACTCATCACTAATTCTCCAACTTCCCGTGTAGGTAGAAGGCTGAAATTTGGCAGGCTCATTCCTTACAGCTTCCTTACAAAAGTTGGGCAGGTTTCATTTTGAAATTCTACGCGTAATGGTCATAACTGGAAGCTATTTTTCTGCATATACTGTAATGGAGTTGAGCTCGAAAGCCGTGGAGGGCGGAGTTTCGTGTGACATCATCACGCCTCCCACGTAATCACGTGAACTGACTGTCAACGCACTACGTAGAAAACCAGGAAGAGCTCCAAAACGCAGCTGAAGAAAACATGCATTATATAATTGAGAAGGCAGCGAAACAATAAGAAGCGAGCGACTGACATATACAACCCATGAGTGCTGCTACTTCGGAAACAAAGCACGATGTAAACCTGAAGTTTAAATTAAGTTCATAGACACGCTGCGCTGGTGTTTGTAATTTAGTGCCTGCCCATAGAATGCCGTCCATCAGCGGAAATCCAATAGAAACACTACCGCTAAATATTCACTGGTGAAGGACTGTGCTTATGCAGAGGAAGATGAGATGGTCAGGGTGGAGTTTGGCACAAATTCAGCGAAGATCACTTTGTAACTAAGTTAAAATTGCAGGTGAAAGGCTGTATTTATGCAAATTCCGAGAGACTGTGTTTGTGGGGGATTGACAGTTAAGGCGGGTGAGGGAGTCACGTCATCATCTCCCCTCCCATTTACCTCATTTGATGAAGGACTGTGCTTATGCAGAGAAAGAGGAGATGGTCAGGGTGGTGTTTGACACAAAATCAGCGAAACTGCGAGAGAAATTTTTAAGTGAACGGTAAAAAAGTAAGAGCGAGGGGAGGGTGACTTATTGACGCACGCAGGCAAAACCACAATAGCACGCGGGCTCGATGTACTGTAGTGCACGTCAACGCGATCTGAATTGCGCGATCACATTTGAAAAAATATATCTTTTCAAGTTCTATTTAGTCCATATGTGTCAAACTCAAGGCCCGCAGGCCACATCCAGCCTGGCGTGTAATTATATCCGGCCCGCGAGATCATTTTATATATTATTGTTATTAATGGCCCGGGATATGGCGCTGGTAACAAAATAAACTACAGATCCCATAATGCAGCGCTTCAGCTGCCTTGCCGAACACTTCTACCGCGTTAATCAAGTCTAGCTTATGATGCTGCAAGTTATTGTGAAGCTAGCTCACACGATGCTGAAGAGAAAAGTTGATTCTGAACATAGAGCCTTTAAAAACCGATGGGAGGCTGAGTATATGTTTACTGAACCCGTGTGTCTCATTTGTGCAGCTAATGTGGCTGTAATTACAGAATTTAATCTAAGACGGCACTATGAGACAAAACATCAAGATAACCTGAAAGACCTGAATGCAATGCACAAGATACAGAAAGGAGAAGAGTTAAAGAAGAATCTGATACTTCAGCAGACGTTTTTACCCGTACAAAATCACAAAGTGATTTCAAGTGAAGCTACTTTTATGGGAGACACAAATGCACCAGTGCAACTTGCCCCACTTTCCCTGTTGCCAAGTAATGTTGAACCAAGTCGGCACTACGGAGTTCCCAAATACGCACTTTGCTGAGTTCGCACGGCGCTTTGATGGCTTTGAAGAACAAAAAAAGAGTTTTGAGTTGTATCGCAACCCATTTGCCGTCGATGTGGAAACTGCACCTGTGCACATTCAGATGGAGGTGATTGAGCTGCAGTGTAATGGCACACTGAAGGCAAAGTACGATACTGCACGGCCCGCACAGTTTATTCCCTCCATTCCCGCAGAAATGCTCCAGCTCGGTCTACTTGCAGCTCGAACCTTGTGCATGTTTGGTAGCACATATCTGTGTGAGAAGCTCTTCTCAGTGATGAAGACTAACAAAACAGCACACAGGAGTCGCCTCACTGATGAGCACCTGCAGTCCATCCTGAGAATCTCCACAACACAGAACCTCACACCAAACATAAACGAACCTGTGGCCAAAAAAAGATGCCAGGCATCCAGCTCTGATAAAATGACATAAGAGCAAAGACAACTGAATGATTTGATTTGTTATTGCTGAAAAGAACACATTTTATTTATATTTCCAAGTTTTGTTATGCACCATGTTCATATTTGAATTTGTACAATTTTGACAGGATATAAACTGCTCAAAAAAATTAAAGGAACACTTTGAAAACACATCAGATCTCAATTGGAAAAAGAAATCCTCCTGGATATCTATACTGATATAGACTGGGTAATGTGTTAGGAACGAAAGGATGCCACATCGTTTGATGGAAATGAAAATGATCAACCTACAGAGCCCTGAATTCAAAGACGCCCCAAAAATCAGAGTGAAAAAATGATGTGGCAGGCTAGTCCATTTTGCCAAAATTGAATTGCAGCAACTCCAAATTGTACGCAGCACTTTGTATGGCCCCTGTGTTCTTGTATACATGCCTGACAACATCGGTGCATGCTTCTAATGGGATGACAGATGGTGGTGTGGGGGATCTCCTCCCAGATCTGGACCAGGGCATCACTGAGCTCGTGGACAGTCTGAGGTGCAACCTGGTGGCATTGGATGGACCAAAACATAATGTCCCAGAGGTGTTCTATTGGATTTAGGTCAGGAAAGTGTGGTGGCCAGTCAATGGTATCAATTCCTTCATCCTCCAGGAACTGCCTGCATACACTCACCACATGAGGCCAGGAATTGTCATGCACCAGGAGCCACTGTACCAGCATAGGGTCTGACAATGGGTCCAAGGATTTCATCCTGATACCTAATGGCAGCCAAGGTGCCTTTGTCAAGCCTGTAGCGGTCTGTGTGACCCTCCATGGATATGCCTCCCCAGACAATCATTAACCCACCACCAAATTGCTCATGCTGAATGATGTTACAGGCAGCATAATGTTCTCCATGGCTTCTCCAGACCCTTTCACTTCTGTCACGAGCTCAGGGTGAACCTGCTCTCATCTGTAAAAAGCACAGGGCACCAGTGGTGCATCTGCCATTTCTGGTATTCTATGGCGAATGCCAATCGAGCTACATGCTGCTGGGCAGTGAGCTCAGGGCCCATTAGAGGACATAGGGCCCTTGGGTCACCCTCATGAAGTCTTTCTGGTTGTTTGGTCAGAGACATTCACACCAGTGGCCTGCTGGAGGTCATTTTGTAGGGCTCTGGCAGTGCTCATCCTGTTCCTCCTTGCCCAAAGGAGCAGATACTTCTCCTGCTGATGGGTTATGGACCTTCTATGGCCCTCTCCAGCTCTCCTAGAGTAACTGCTTGTCTCCTAGAGCCCTTGAGACTGTGCAGGGAGACACAGCAAACCTTCTGGCAATGACACGTAATGATGTGCCATCCTGGAGAAGTTGGACTACCTGTGCAACCTCTGTAGGGTCCAGGTATCGCCTCATGGTACCAGTAGTGACACTGACTGTAGCCAAATGCAAAACTAGTGAAGAAACAGTCAGAAAAGATGAGGAGGGAAAAATGTCAGTGGCCTCCACCTGTTCAACCATTCCTGTTTTGGGGGTCATCTCATTGTTGCCCCTCTAGTGCATCTGTTGTTAATTTCATTAACACCACAGCAGCTGAAACTGATTACCAACCCCCTCCGCTACTTAACTGACCAGATTAATATCCCAGAAGTTTCATTGACTTGATGCTATACTCTGATTAAAAAGTGTTCCTTTAATTCTTTTGAGCAGTATATTTTTATGGAGAGCAAAATCTTTTGGGATATTTAAAATTTAAGTTTATTTTTTATATAAAATTACATAAGAGTAAAGAAATTTGAATGTTTGTTCTTTTAACGTTTACTTTATTTCTAACTTGTATAATTTAGACAGGATATATTTTTATGGAGAGCAAAATATTATAAGTTATTTAAGGTTTGAGTTGATTTATTCTGGAATAGTATTCCTGTCTGTTTTTATTCATATTTATGTTCAAAAAAGTTAAGTTTTAAAAGTTTAGTTTCAGTGTGTTCAATAAATGTTTATCCTGTTCGGCCCGCGACCTAAAGTGTATGTATATATGTATATATATATATATATATGTATATATATATATATATATATATATATATATATATATATATATATATATATATATATATATATATATATATATATATATATATATATATATATATATATATATATATATATATATATATATATATATATATATATATATATATATATATATGTGTGTGTGTGTGTGTATATGTAGATATGTATATATATGTACTAGCAGAATACCCAGGCCAGAAATGGAGAAGTAGTAGTGTAAAAAGAAGTTATGAAAAGAAAAGGAAAAATTTTTAAAATAACGTAACATGATTGTTAATGTAATTGTTTTGTCATTGATATGAGTGTTGCTGGCATATATATATATATATATATATATATATATATATATATATATATATATATATATATATATATATATATATATATATATATATATATATATATATATATATATATATATATATATACACACACACATACATACATACATGTGTACATATATACACACACACATATACTATGGGGCGCGAAACAGGCAAATACATTGATTTTCTGAATATATAAAGTCTGCGTCAGAATATATAAAGTCAAAACTTTAATATATAAAGTCACTGTCAGAATATATAAAGTCAAAACTTAAATACATAAAGTCAGCGTCGGTATATATAAAGTCAAAACTTTTTTCTGAATATATAAATTCAAAACTTGAAGTCAGCGTCAGAATACTGTATATAAAGTCAGCGCTGGAATATATCAAGTGAAACCCTGAATATATAAAGTCAGCGTCGAAGTATATAAACTCATTCCTGAATATATAAAGTCAAAGTCAAAATATATTGATTGAAACGACTCTGAACTGAAGTAAGTTAACAAAAACGTATTCAGAAAAATAAATTAAAAAAACACTGTTTGGTTAATGTTTTGAAAATGATGCATGTGCCCTGCCCAGGACTGGTTCCTGCCTTGCGCCCAGTGTTGGCTGGGATTGGCTCCAGCAGATCCCAGTAACCCTGTGGTCGGATTCAACGGGTTGGGAAATGGGTGGATATTCCAGCACTGACTTTGTATATTCTGACGATGACTTTATATATTGAAGTTTTGTCTTTATATATTCCAGCACTTACTTTATATTGTGAGCTGGAGGGCTTCACTATTACTTGTGGGGACGAAACTTCACTTTGGTAACTGATCATGCTCCACTTCAATGGTTATACCGACAGAAAGATACAAACTCTCGCCTCATGAGATGGTTTCTGGGCTTACAACCTTACCGTTTCACAGTAAAACATTGACCAGGTTCTGAACACGTCAACGCGGACGTATTATCAAGACTAAATGAACCTGGTACAGAGAGTTGCTTGATTCACGGGAATGTGAATAAAGCTGAGGGGGAGGGTGTGAGCTGGAGGACTGATCGCACCCCAAGAAGATACAGACGCCTCTGGGAAAACCACAACCCCTGAAACACAGACTACCGTCACATTGCTCTTTACTTTCTCACTTGCGCTATTACGCGTAATGCAAACCTTGCGCGATACTCCGCTAACTTAAAAGCCTTGTGCAGCGCCTGTCAGTTGAAAATTGATTGTTTGCTTGCTTTTATCTCTCTCTCTCTCTCTGCTCTTAGCGGAACTATCATCTCTGACTTGTCATGGAGCACGTTTAAGCTCATGTGTTTGCAGTGTTTGAATAAAAATCCTTCTTGATTCTACGACCTTCTGTGTCTCTGTGCAAATCTGTGACCCAAGTGTGACAATATATTCCGACGCTGACTTTATATATTCAAGATTTGACTTTATATATTCCAGCGCTGACTTTATATTTTCCGACGCTGACATTATATATTTAAGTTTTGACATTATATATTCCAGCGCTTACATTATATATTGCGAAATATTCCAACACCGTCTTTATATACTCAGGTTTTGGAAAGCGCTGATCAATGTAATCGGTGTACCAGGAAATCATGCATTGACACAAGTTCCCCTTTGCTTGGAATTGAAACTGTGATTAAATGCATTGTTTTTTTAATGCGTTATGGAGCACATGCATTGAAGCTTCTCAGCTGTGCGATTGTCAATGTAACCTTTTGTAAGTAGTGCCTGGAGGATTCAGTGTGGAGAAACTCTAGAGACAGCGTGTGTATTAACTTGTGGATTTTTCTGTGAGTATTTGGTAGCAGCGTCACAAAGTCACTTCTGTAAGACTGCGTTGGCTGCGGAGCTCAGCTCAGAGCGAAATGAGGTGAATGAGAGGGGAGAAGATGACGTGACTTCCCCACCCGCCTTAACTGTCAATCCCCCACAAACACAGTCTCTCGGAATTTGCATAAATACAGCCGTTCAAGTGCAATTTTAACTTAGTTACAAAGTGATCAAAACTCTCGTTTATATCCTGCGTCCTCTCATTAAACTTGTATCCCGCATTACCCGTGGGCATGTCAAACGCCAGCATTGTTTCGCTGCCTTCTCAATTATATAATGCATGTTTTCTTCAGCGCGTTTTGGAGCTCTTTCTGGTTTTCTACGTAGTGCGTTGACAGTCAGTTCACGTGATTATGTAGGAGGCGTGATGATGTCACACAAAACTCCGCCCCCCACGGCTTTCGAGCTCAACTCCATTACAGCATATGCAGAAAAATAGCTTCCAGTTATGACCATTACCTGTAGAATTTCGAAATGAAATCTACCCAACTTTTGTAAGTAAGCTGTAAGGAATGAGCCTGCCAAATTTCAGCCTTCTACCTACACGGGAAGTTGGAGAATTAGTGATGAGTCAGTGAGTGAGTTGAGTGAGTGAGTGAGGGCTATATATATATATATATATATATATATATATATATATATATATATATATATATATATATATATATATATATATATATATATATATATATATATATATATATATATGTGTGTGTGTGTGTGTATATATATATGTGTATATGTATATATGTATGGATATGTATATATATATGTTTATATGTGTGTGTGTATATATATATATATATATATGACAGCAACACTCATCACTCATAACAGTGACAAAACAATTACATTGACAATCATGTTACGTTATTTTCAAAATGTTTCCTTTTCTTTTTCATTAGTTCTTTAACACACTACTTCTCCACTGCGAAGCGCAGGTATTTTGCTAGTTATATACGTATATTAGAGACATTCAAAAACCTTTTGCACTTTTATATTTTCATTGGAAACGGTGAAGGTGGGAGGAGAAGTAATTGGGCATTAAAGAGTTGGTTGAAGCTGGGAAAATTGCATTGCAAATGAAGGTGAGTGTGTAGAAAAGTGATGTCATTTGTTTTTGAAATTCTTAATAAACAGAGTTTAAAAAACAGTGCGGAAACATTTTGAATGTCCCTTGTGTGTGTGTATACATATATAGAGATATATACACACACAGTGGAACCTCGGGTCACGAACGTCTCGGACCATGTACAAATTGGGTTATGACCAAAACGTTCGCCAGACTTTTGCATCTGTTCATGACCACACACTCGGGTGACGAACAAGACAGTTTCACTTCCGGTTTGTACGCGCCGATGATTTCCACATGTGTTCAGTCTCTCCCTGTGCATTCCCTGTACAGAGAGCGCGAGCGAGTGTATATATATTTACATACAGCTTATACGGTCTGGAACGGATTAATTGTATTTACATACAATCCTATGGGGGAAATTACTTCGAGGTTCCACTGTATATATATTGTGAGGGGCAGCCAACATTTCAGTCCGGACAGGATGTCCCTCAACTGGGAAAAACAGCCTCTAAAGGACACTACATCCCCCGGAATGCTAGATGGCAGCTCCCCTGGATAGAAATGGCTCCTCGGATTCCTACAGGGCAGCATGGGACATGGCGTCCATCTCTTCAGCCCTGATGGGTACCGTGGGTGCCGCCAGGGGGAGCTCACCAAGAACCCAGGGACTTTTATGATTACGCCATACTGGAAGTAATTCGGGGTCATGAGGACGGAAGTCCACAGTACTTCCGGGGCACTGGAGGAAGGAAGATGTGGAGTTGACCCGGAGAAGAAATGCTTCCGGGTCATGGACTATAAAAGAACTTTGGGAACTCCCAGACGATGAGCTGGAGTTGGGAGTAAGTGCGACAGAGATTCTGGGAGGAGTGGAGGATTGATTGATTATTGTATTAAAGTAATGTTTGAGTAGTGTGGATTAGTGGTGCTTGGTGCACATTATTATTATAATAAATAATAATTATTGGACATTTACCGTCCAGGATTTTTAAATTACCTGTAGCTCACAAACCGTTTGACATATTCACCTGAAATTTAGTACACATACACTACGTGACCTCTACTGTACGCTTTCAGGGTGATGATTGACCTCCAAAGTTATTCCCTTTTTTATTTTTTTTTTATTTTATATATTGTAGAATCAATTCTCATCAACGGCCAGCAGGGCGGCCATGTGGCGCATGTGTACGGGCGCCGTTCTCATCCCTACCACCTTTGCCGTCACTTCCCCTACCTCTTCATATCTTAAATCACTCTTGAGGCAGATTGAAGACTTAAGTGCCAGCTTAAGTGAAAAATTAAGGAAAACATACTAAGTAATTACAACACAAAACTAACTTTAATCAGTTTTAGCACAAAAAGATGCCGATGGAAGAAGAGAAGAAGTGGATCGCTAGGGTGGAGAAAGGAAGAGCTGCTCAGGAAGCACCAAGCGCATCAACCTCTGAGCAAACGAATGTTAAATATACAGTGAAAGAGAATGAAAACTGGGAATATACTACATATACTGTATATGTACAGTGCAGTGTTCATTTAACTTAGCAGGTATACAATTACACTTTTGTGGCTACACGTTAGAAATTAATTTCTGATATATAAATGAGACATAATGAAAAAATGAGCCATGTTTTTATCTGAAAAGTGCATGACTTACCACAGATATGGAGTCTGGCCTCCTCCTGTCCCTCCTTCAGAGACCTGTGCTTTACCAGGCAGTACATTTCTGTGCCAGCATCTTCACTTATCGGTGTGTAATTATAGTGACTGAGTGCACTGAAGGTGCCGTCTTGATTGTTTTGCAGCTGCAGAGGCTCCTGAGAAGGAAGAGACGTCAAGTTTTTCCACCATTCTATGGAGATATCACTCGGGTAGAAACCCTCGACTTGGCAGGTCAGTACATTCAGCTGATTCGTCAGAGCCAGTGGGGTGTTCAAGAGGACTTTAGGAGTAGCTGTGGAGGGAATAAAAGTAAGATTAAGAATATCAAAGTGAATTTAAAGTGCTTCAGAACCCGAGGACCCCCTGTATATCTATAAATGATTTAGATAGGAATATAAGTAACAAGCTGGTCAAGTTTGCAGATGCTGTCAAGATTGGCAGATAATTTGGAATCCGTTATATCATCACAGAAGGACTTGGACAGCAGACAGGCTTGGGCAGATTTGTGGAAGATTAAATTTAATGTCAGTAAATGTAAAGAATTACAGATAGGAAGTAAAAATATGAGGTTTGAATACACAATGGGCGGTTGGAAAATCGAGAGTACACCTTATTAAACAGCGGCTACGGCAAGCCAATGTCAAATACGGCCTCCTGTATCCGGCAAAACTGAAAGTGGAATGGCAGGGTCATTTCTATGTTTTCGCTAGCAAGGATGAGGCAGAAAATGAATTAAGAAAGCTGATCCCGGGACTATTCTGATACATAATTGTGAGTCATGGCGGTAAATGATAAAGCTAGGATTAATAATCTACTGTCTGATCTATCTGTTTTTAAAATACGGGATTTTTTATCAGCATATATTCTCATATTCTTATATTATTATTACTTACTTATTACTTATTACTTAGTATTACTAGGGCGCTAAATGTTTATGTGTTATTGTGCTTAATTACGTTTTCCTCCTCTTTTTTCTTTTCTAATTATTTCATGTGTACCCTAAATGAGACTTTTCAGTATCATACCCTTGGTTTGCTGTTATTGCTATTACTGCCTTAAGACTTGTTATGCTTGTCTTAGACACATCTTTAACACCATCACCTGGGTTTATTATCTGGGGATATCATCTTAATGCACTAAAATTGATGAAGATTATATATATATACTAGCAAAATACCCGCGCTTCGCAGCGGAGAAGTAGTGTATTAAAGAAGCAATGAAAAAGAAAAGGAAACATTTTGAAAATAACGTAACATGATTGTCAATGTAATTGTTTTGTCACTGTTGTGAGTGATGAGTGTTGTTGTCATATATATATATATATATATATATATATATATTTACACACACACACATAAACATATATATACATATCTATACATATACACATATATACATACATATATATCTACATATATACACATACATATACATACACACATACATACATACACACACATATATACACACAAATACATATATATATATATATACATACACACATATATAAACATATATATACATATACATACATATCTACATATATACACACACAGCTATTTCATTATCAGTGCAATACGCTGCTTGTTAAAATGGATAACTCCCGCTCTTACGTGCAAGTCTCGTGGATATTATGAACTATCGTATTTGTTCAAGTTCTATTTAAATTTTAAATAGAAGGAATTTCTATTTAGTCGACAGAAATATCTTTGGTAGGAATGGTAAAAACAGACAGGAATATTATTCCTGAATAAATCAACTCAAACCTTAAACAACTTATAATATTTTGCTCTCCATAAAATATATCCTGTCTAAATTATACAAGTTAGAAATAAAGTAAACATTAAAAGAACAAACATTCAAATTTCTTTACTCTTATGTAATTTTATATAAAAAATAAACTTAGATTTTAAATATCCCAAAAGATTTTGCTCTCCATAAAAATATATCCTGTCAAAATTATACAAATTCAAATATGAACATGCTGCATAACAAAACCTGGAAATATAAATAAAATGTGTTCCTTTCAGCAATAACAAATCAAATCATTCAGTTGTCTTTGCTCAGATGTCATTTTAGAGCTGGACGCCTGGCATCTTTTTTTGGCCACAGGTTCGTTTCTGTTTGGTATGAGGTTCTGTGTTGTGGAGATTCTCAGGATGGATTGCAGGTGCTCATCAGTGAGGCGACTCCTGTGTGCTGTTTTGTTAGTCTTTATCACTGAGAAGAGCTTCTCACACAGATATGTGCTACCAAACATGCACAAGGTTCGAGCGCATGTAGACAGACTTTTTTTGTTCTTCAAAGTCACCAAAGCGCCGTGCAAACTCAGTGCGCTCAGTTTATCAGCAAAGTGCGTAGTTGGGAACACCGTAGTGATGACTTGGTTCAACATTACTTGGCAACAAGGAAAGTGGGGCAAGGTGAACTGGTGCATTTGTGTCTCCCATAAAAGCAGCTTCAATTGAAATCACTTTGTGATTGTGCACGGTAAAGCGTCCGTGAAGTGTCAGATTCTTATTTAATTCTTCTGCTTTCTGTATCTTCTGCATTGCATTCAGGTCTTTCAGGTTACCCTGATGTTTTGTTTTATAGTGCCGTCTTAGATTAAATTCTGTAATTATAGCCACATTAGCTCCACAAATGAGACACACGGGTTCAGTAAACATATACTCAGCCTCCCATCGGTTTTTAAAGGCTCTATTTTCAGAATCAACTTTTCTCTTCAGCATCGTGTGAGCTAGCTTCGCAATAAATTGCAGCATCATAAGGTAGACTTGATTAACGCGGTAAGTGTTAGGCAAGGCAGCTGAAGCGCTGCATTATGGGATCTGTAGTTTATTGTGTTACCAGCGCTTCATATACCGGGCATTAATAACAATAATACAGTATATAAAATGATCTCGGGCGGATATAATTACACGCCGGGCGGATGTGGCCCGCAGCCCTTGAGTTTGACACATATGGACTAAATAGAACTTGAAAAGATATATTTTTCAAATGTGATCGCGCAATTCAGATAGAGTTGGCGCACTACAGCCTGCATGCCTCAATGAGTCATCCTCCCTCGCCCTTACTTTTTTACCGTTCATCTAATGAATACACTGAGTATGGCTTTACCAAAACAATCATTGATGGCGAATAAAGTATCCATTATTCAGTATGTAGATCGGGTTATATATATATATACATATATATATATACCAGCGTATCAAGCAGAGAGTAGTGTGTTAAAAAGCTAGAAAAGAAAAGGGAACATTTTAAAAATAGCGTAACATGACTGTCAATATACAGTATTTGTTTTGTGAGTGTTACTGAGTGTTGCGGTCATCAAGGATTTGATTATCATTATTTCTTTCAATCAGGTTCGTATTTGTAGGATGTGTTGTGTTCAAGTTACATTCTGTGTTTGTCAATCGTTGTAAAGATGACAGGTTTCATTCATCGATTCGTTTCTTACTGCATCAATAAACAGCTCGTCTTCTTCTTTATCTGAGACCTGACACACTGCATGCACGGGTTTTTTACACTGTCTTCCTTTAGCGGGACATTGACTTTTTCCACGTGTGCTTTGTTTCCGCAGTAGTTGGATTTATGAATATGCTTGTATGTATGAGGCGCTTCATATTTTTGCTGCCTTCTCAATTGTGTAATTGGTTTTGTTCAGCTCTTTGGAACTGTTGCCTTTTATCTGTGCACTGCGTCAGTTCACGTGAGCCACTCGGTGTACTTGCATCGAAGGTTCCCAGCTGTGCTGGTGCCATCTCCTGCTATGTCCATGGCTGTATTTAATGTTACCTTAGTCCTGGCACTTAAAACTTTCTCTCGCAGTTTAAGCTGAGTTTGTGTCAAACACCACCCTGACCATCTCATCTTCCTCTCCATAAGCACAGTCCTTCACCCGTGAATATTTACCCGTGGCAGTTTGCTATTGGATTGCGCTGACGGACGGCCTTATATGGGCAGGCACTAAATTACAAACGCCAGCGCAGCCTGTCTATGAACTTAATTTAAAGTGTAGGTTTACATCGTGCTTTGTTTCGAGTAGCAGAACTCATGAATATGGTTGTATATGTCACTTTCGCTTCGCTTCTTATTGTTTAGCTGCCTTCTCAATTATATAATGCATGTTTTCTTGGCGCTTTTTGAGGTCTTCCTGGTTTTCTATGTACTGCGTGATTCGTGGGAGGCGTGATGATGTCACACGAAACTCCCCACGGCGTTGAAGCTCATCTCCATTACAGTAAATGGGAAAAACTGCTTCCACTTATGACCATTACGCGTAGAATTTCGATATAAAACCTGCCCAACTTTTGTAAGGATGCTGTAAGGAATCAACCTGCCAAATTTCAGCCTTCCACCCACGGGAAGTTGGAGAATTAGTGATGAGTCAGTGAGTGAGTCAGTGAGTGAGTGAGGGCTTTGCCTTTTATTAGTATAGATATATATTAAGTGCAAAATTCTTTTTTTTTTTTTTCTTTTTCCTCTTTTAAAGACTATATTGGTAACAGATATCTCTATCTTTTAACCTTAAAGCGCCACTGCATGGGGGCTTGATGTGCTTTGGGCGTGCTCTGTCTCTGGGTATGTCAGAGGACTGGGACTGCATGAAGTGGGTTTTAGCCTCACCTGGGGAGGCAAAAAGGGAGGGTGGGGGGTTAAGGGGGGAAGAGAAAGAGAGCAGGCTTGATCTATACCTAATCTATCATCTCAATCTTTATAATTATAACTATCAACGTAATAATAAGCTGCATGGCAACAACTCTTGGGGGAATAGGAAATTAAGACCTAAACTATTTCACTTCCAGTTAAGACTATAATATGACACCAAAAACTCAGAATCAGTGTCTCCATGATGGGACAGTTAACTTCGTAAGCTGGAATGTTAAAGGCCTGAATCACGAATTAAAGAGAAAGAAAGTACTTTCTCACCTAACAGGTCTAAATGCTAAAATAGTATTTTTACAGGAAACCCACTTACTAAGTAAGGATCAGTTCCGGCTGCAAAAGACTGGACTGGCCAAATGTTCCATTCTAGTTTTACAAAGAAAACTAGAGGGGTGGGAATTCTCATACATAGAACAGTACCATTTGTAGCATCAGATGTAGTATTGGATCCTGAAGGGAGATATGTGATGGTCATGGGAGACTTATCTAACTGTAAAATGATTTTGATAAATGTTTATGCACCTAATGTTGATGATAAGGAATTTATACAAAATTTATTTGCATCCATTCCCAATCTGAACACTCATAAACTTATAATGGCTGGGGACTTTAATTGTGTTCTAAATCCACTTTTAGATAAGACTTCCTCCACAGGGGAGCGGCAACTAACACCAAAGATAATTACAAAGTTTATAACTGATCACAACTTATCAGATCCCTGGAGGTTTTTAAACCCAAATTCAAGAACATATTCTTTCTACTCACCAGTACATCATTGCTACTCAAGGATTGATTACTTCTTTATAGATAATAACTTCTTGCCTAAGATTAAATCTTGTAAATACGATGCTATTGTTATTTCAGACCATGCTCCGATGATCTTGGAGCTGAAATTACTAAGCCCCATACACTCACCCGCAGATGGCGTCTCAATCCGCTTCTATTAGCTGACGAGAATTGTACTGAATTTATATCCAAACAAATTGAATTCTTTCTAGAGACAAATACATCCCCTGAGATCTCTGCAGGAATACTCTGGGAAACTCTTAAGGCCTTCTTAAGAGGACAGATTATCTCATATCTTTCCCACAGAAATAAATCCGAAGCGAAGAAAGTAGCAGAGATAAAAGCGAAATTACTAAAATAGATGAAGAACATGCCAGACTACCAAGCGAGACTCTACATAAGAGGAGGCAGGCTCTACATTCAGAATTAAACCTCTTGACAACTAAAGAAACCGAACAACTAATTTACAAATCCAGACATCATTATTATGAACATGGAGAAAGCTAATAAGCTTTTAGCGCAACAAATTCACAAGCAAGATATGCAACGCAATCTCGGTAATTACTAACACGAATGGAGATAAAATCATCGAACACAAAAATATAATGTACACTTTTAGAGACTACTATAAATCCCTATATACTACTGAGTTTAAAGAAGACAATATACAATCTAATGCATTTCTGGATAAATTACAGATACCACAAATTGACGCTATTAGTGTGGAGGAGCTCGATAAACCTCTGTCATTATCAGAATTACTGGATGCTATAAAGTCACTCCAAGGTGGAAAAGCAGCAGGCCCTGATGGCTACCCTGCAGAGTTTTACAAGAAATTCTCCGCTCAGCTAGCTCCCTCCTATTAGCAACATTTACAGAAGCCAGAGATAACCAATCTCTTCCACAAACCTTTCGCCAAGCACTAATCACTGTCTTTCCAAAACAAAATAAGGACTTATTACAATGTGCATCATACAGACCAATTTCACTTCTGAATAACGACGTTAAAATACTCTCTAAAATCATAGCTAGAAGGATGGAGAAAGTGCTCCCCTCAGTAATATCACAAGACCAAACTGGATTTATTAGGGGCCGACACTTATCTTCAAATCTTGACGCCTGTTTAATGTAATATACTCACCAACTAAATCAAACACCCCAGAAATATTATTATCATTGGATGCAGAAAAAGCATTCGACATGATTGAATGGAAATACCTTTTTACTATTTTGGAGAAGTTTGGGTTTGGCCCGAACATTTGTGCATGGATTAAATTACTGTATACTAACCCAGAAGCTTCAGTTTGCATCAATAACATTTGCTCAGACTACTTTAAACTAGAGCGTGGCACAAGACAAGGATGCCCTTTGTCACCACTGCTGTTTGCAATTGCCATTGAACCACTGGCAATACATTGTCGAAATACTGATCAGATAAAGGGGATTAGCAGAGAAGGACTGGAACAGAAAATCTCATTATATGCAGATGACATGGTACTGTATATATCGGACCCAGAAAATTCTGTGCCTGCAGTCTTAGCAGCACTCACAGAATTTCAAAAGCTCTCTGGTCTCAGAATTAATCTGAATAAAAGTGTACTCTTTCCGTGAATTCGCAAGCATATAATATTAGATTAGACACCCTTCCTTTTATCATTGCAGAACAGTTTAAATACCTCGGGGTAAACATCACAAGTAAACATAAAGCTCTTTATCAACAAAATTTCGTGTCTGCATGGAAAAAATTAAACAAGACTTGCATAGATGGTCAACCCTTCATCTCACACTAGCTGGAAGAATTAACACTGTTAAGATGAATATTCTTCCTAAGCTCCTTTTTATTTCAAAACATACCAATATACATTAATAAATCGTTCTTTAAGCAATTAGATTCAACAATAACCTCATTTATTTGGAATTCTAAACATCCACGCATCAAAAGAGCGACCCTACAAAGACAAAAGGCAGAAGGCGGCATGGCTCTACCTAACTTCCAGTTTTATTACTGGGCAAATATACAGTCGATAAGAACCTGGACACAAATAGAAGAACATACACAGGCATGGACCGCAATAGAAGTAAAATCCTGCAGTACTTCTTTGTATTCCTTGCTTTGTGCTCCAATAAACACACGTTATCGGCAATACACTAATAACCCAATTGTGCTCCACTCACTTAGAATCTGGAACCAATGTAGAAAGCATTTTAAGACGGAGAAGCTTCTTTCTGTGGCACCCTGCAAAAGAACCACCTCTTTCAACCCTCACAAACATATGCAGTTTTAATATCTGGAAAAATTTGGAATTAACTTGCTTAGAGATCTTTATATAGACAACGTCTTTGCATCCTATGAACAATTACATTCCAAATTTAACATTCCAGCTACAAATTTCTTTCACTATCTTCAAATCAGGAACTTTGTTAAACAGAACCTTCCAGATTTTCCTCATCTTGCACCCTCATCCACGCTGGAAAAATTATTGCTCAATTTCAAGGAGTTAGACTCCATCTCTACAATATATAAAATCCTTTTACAATCCCTTCCTTTCAAAGATCCAAGAGGACACTGGGAAAATGACCTCTCAATTAATATATCAGAAAAGGAGTGGAAAGTAGCAATGCAGAGAATTCACTCAAGCTCCATATGCGCAAAGCATACAATTATACAACTCAAAATTATATATCGAGCACATCTGTCTCTACTAAAACTCTTCAAAATGTTTCCAGGACATGATCCAACCTGCGAACGTTGCAACCAAGCCCCAGCCTCACTAGGTCACATGTTCTGGGCCTGCTCCAAATTAACATTATTCTGGACAAAAATTTTTAATTACCTCTCAGACAGTCTTGGACTCACAATCCCTCCTAACCCATTAACAGCTGTGTTTGGGGTTCTTCCAGAGGGTCTTAAAGTGGAGAAAGACAAACAAATTGTGATTGCATTCACTACACTGTTGCACGCAGACTTATTCTGATAAACTGGAAGAACCCAAACTCTCCTCTTTAAGTCAGTGGGAAACTGATGTGTTATATTATTTAAAATTGGAAAAAATCAAATACTCAGTTAGAGGATCTGTGCAAACTCTTTTCAAAACATGGCAGGATCTAATCAGTAATATTTTGAAATGATTTTATAAAGCACAGAGAATTTGTTGATTTAGGTATTTTTAAAAGCCTTAAATTTTACACCGTTTGGCTTGCTCTCTCTCTCAAGGGTGGGGATCGATCTGTTCTTAGCATAATTCTTTTTTTTGTAAAACTTGATTGCTATGTATTGAATGTAATAAAATTAAAAAAATTAAAATAAAAAAAAAAAAAAAAAAAATATAAATAAATAAAGTGCTTCAGATGAACAGAAATCACAATTAAATCTTTAGTTTGAGATGTTTTATAATATAAAATGAGAAAAATCCAAAGGTTCTATTTTCAGATGGTTAGAAACAAGCATGGCAGGAATTGCTGCTTAACTTTTTTTTAATTATTTATTTTATTAATATAAGTTGAAAGCAAATAACAATCCGTAAAATGAAATGAAACTTAACAGTACCAAAATTCAACCCCCACTGAAGAGAAAGAGAGGAGAGCCAGCCAACAAAGCAAATCTTTAAACCAGCAAAGAAGGAAGAATGTCGTTTTCCCCCCCGATACAGAAGCGTATACTAAAATGTTATTGATTAGATCCTGCCATATTTAAAAAAAAGTTTTGAACAGATCTTTTAAGTGAAAATTAGATTTTTTACTAAATTCAGATAGTATAGGATATCAGTTACACACTGACTTAAAAGTGGTGGGTTGGGATTCTTCCATTTGAAGAAGATAAGTCTATGTGCGGGGTGGCACAGTGGCACAGTGGTAGCGCTGCTGCCTCACAGTTAGGAGACCTGGATTCACTTTCTGGGTCCTCCCTGCGTGGAGTTTGCATGGTTCTTCCCATGTCTGCATGGGTTTCCTCCCACAGTCCAAAGACTTGCAGGTTGGGTGCATTGGCGATCCTAAATTGTGCTTGGTGTGTGTGTGTGTGTGCCCTGCGGTGGGCTGGCGCTTGCCTGGGGTTTGTTTCCTGCCTTGCACCCTGTGTTGGCTCCAGCAGACCTTCGTTACTCTGTAGTTAGGATATAGTGAGTTGGATAATGGATGGATGGATAGAAATATGTGGAAGGTAAAGAAAATTGGTCAGGTTCAGTTTAGCAAAGTTTCTAGCTTGAAAGTAGTGGAAAAAATGTGTTGATGAGAAGTTAAATTTGAAGCTGAAACATTATCGATATACAAGACTCCAAAAGTATTAAATACTGTGTATGTCTGAGAGGGTGGAAAAGAGTGGTTGTCATGTAGATGTGCAACTGATAAAAGCTTCTCTGTCTTAAAGTGCTTCCTACATTGGTTGCATATTCTGAGTAAAGGCCAAATTGATTATTAATTGATGGTAATTTATATGCACTATGGCACAAACCAGGGAATTTTAATAAGTACTGAAAGATTTTAATTATAGTGCAAACAAGACTTGTATATTTTCATTGATTTGAGTTGATACCCAGGTCTTTATGTCCTGTGTATTTTCCGCCCGGTAATAAAAATGAAAATTAGGTAGTGCCATGCCATGCCATCTTCAGCTTTAGGTGGTTGTAGGGTCGCCCTTTGTATATGTGGATGTTTAGAATTCCAAATAAATGATGTTATGACTGAATCTAATTTATTAAAAAATGAAGATTTTTTAATGTAAATGAAGATGGTTTGAAATAAAAAAAGAAGTTTGGGAAGGATGTTCATCCTAACAGCGTTAATTCGACCTGCTAATGCGAGATGGAGGGTAGACCATTTATTGAAGTCTTATTTAATTTTTTCCATGCAGACAGTAATATTTTGTTGAAGAAGAACTTTATATTTAATTGTATTTACCCCTAGATATTTAAAATGATCTACAATGATAAATGGGATGGTGTCCAATCTAGTATTGTGTGCTAGAGAGTTCACTGGAAAAAGCACACTTTTATTCAAATTAATTTTGAGTCCAGATATTTTTTAAAAATCTGCTACTGCACACACACACACACACATATACACTATATATATATATATATATATATATATATATATATATATATATATATATATATATATATATATATATATATATATATATATATATATATATATATATATATATATATATATATATATACACATATATCCATTCATGTATACATATATACACACACAAAAATGTAACTTTGTTTTCTCATCATTTGTTTTCTCTATAGCTTTATTTCAGGAAACATTAACAATAAACTGCATGCATTTCCATAATATGTGGAAACTGAGGAGTTCTAAAACATCTGACTGGTTTATACTCCCAAGTGGAGTTTATATATTGTTTCCACAGTTTTTTCTCTCTGTCCCTCTCTCCTGCTTTTCTGATTTTCACCCACACTTCAAAGAGGTGCACGATTGGTTGTCTAGTGAATCTAAAGGTGCCCGCTTTGAGATCACTTCATAAGGCTGATGGATTGGATTAATCGATGTTCTTTCCTTGCTGCAGATCAAGTCATCCATCCATCCATCCATTTCCTAACCCGCTGAATCCAAATACAGGGTCACGGGGGTCTGCTGGAGCCAATCCCAGCCAACACAGGGCACAAGGCAGGAACCAATCCTGGGCAGGGTGCCAACCCACCGCAGGACGCAGATCAAGTCTGTTTATTATATGATACACTCAGAATTTACAAAATAAAAGTTTACTTCATAATTATTGCACATTCCATCACAAGTGAATCGAAACAGATATATACATCTGGGAAACCTTAATACTTTAATCACCAAGAAGATTGCCACATTCTTGTTTAAAGTTTCTTTAATTGTCAGAAAAGTTCAGGTTTGAGGAGAGTTTAAGCCCATACATACTACAGAACGATCTTCACAAAGCAACGAAAAATACTGTGAATTGTTTCAATCATTTTTCAGTTATTAACTCAGCATCTTCTTCAATTATCATTCTTCTAGCAAATATGCACTGTCAATTTATTCCCAACCACATAACTCCATCCGTATCTCTCCATCTTTTATAAGAATTTACTATTAGATAATTTACAAAGTAATTTGAGCTTTGCTGCCTTTTCATTCAGTTAAATTTCACAAAATACATCAGAAGACAGCAGTAATCAAGACTTACCTATCACATTAAGCTGAACGATGTCTTTGTCCCTCAGTGGGCCCTCATAAACGTCACACTCGTAGTGTCCCTCATCTTCAGTGGTCACATTCCTGATGTTCAATGAGGCATTCCCTTTCTGAAGTTCACTTTCAAACATCATCACCCTACCTGGTGGTATCTTTTCCTTATCCATGTACCGAATCAGCTCACGTCCATTGTGTCTCCAGGTTATATTGGTGTCGGTCAGCCCATGTTTACTGTCCGTCAAAGTGAAGAAGCAGGAGATGAGCACATCTGAGTGGAGAGAGGCCACCACTTTAGTGTCTGGAATGGACACCAGGGGGTTACTGAACACAACTAGAAAAGAAGAAAAACAAATATTCACAAGGTATACCCTTTAGTCGTCATTCTTCACTTTTATATATTTAGAGTGTCACTGCTAAAGTGGCCAAGCTGTCTTCCTGGTAACAAAACCAGACATATTAGGAGTCTTCGAATCCAAGAATGAAAGGATATTTGTCTTCCCATTAGACTACCCAGTACAAACTGGGGTAATGTTCTAGAATGCCAAAGACAGGGTGAACAGCCAGTTGGCCGAGGTCACCACAACTGGGACTGCATCTCACTTTGTCATTTTGTCTGTTATAACAGACTGTACTCCTCCAGAAGTTGATTTTCTCCATAATGCTGCTGTTTGCAGGTTGTTTTTCCTCTCTTCTGTGGTCAGCTGTCCATGTCTTAGTTATAACAGATAGAACTTAAATGCTAAATTTCCACCTGGGGACAAATAGACTTATTGTCGTGACTTTTGTTGATGAATGTGAAATCTACATGGTTTTACTTTGTAAACTGAACCTAATCTGTACTTTTTTATATTACATTGTGTTTTACAGTTGTACACCACTCAGCTTGTACTTAATTACTATGCAAAAATATCTACATAAACCCGTTAGCTGTAACTAGTAACTCAGTAAAGTAAAAAACGTGCAACACCACAAACCAACACACACTCACTGAGCCAATTACTAGGAACACCTGCTCATCTAATCAGCCAATCATGTGGCGGCAGTGCAATGAACACAATCCTGCAGACACACGTCAGGAGCTTCAGGTCAGGATTCACATCAAACACAAGAATGGGGGTGAAAAAAAATCTGATTTCAGTGATTTTAACTGTGGCATGATTGAGGGTACCAGATGGGCTAGTTTATGTATTTCTGCTGATCTCCCGAGATTTTCACACACACACACACACACACACAACAGTCCTTACAGTTTACTCAGAATGGTGCAAAAAACCATCTGGTGAGCTGCAGTTCTGAGAATGGAAACTCTTTGTTGATGAGAAAGACCAGAAGAGAATGGCCAGACTGATTCAAGCAGAAAGAAAGACTACAGTAACTCAGATAAAAATTCTGTACAACTGTGGGGAGCAGAACTTTATGTCAAAATGAAGAACATATCAAACCTTGAGGCAGATGGGCTACAACAACAGAAGACCATGTTGGCTTCCATTCCTATCAGCCAAGAACAGAAAGCCAAGGCTGTAGTGGGCACAGGATCACCAAATTTGACAGCTAAAGACTGGAAAAAACATAGCAGGGTCTGATGGACCTCGACTCCTGCTGAGCCACACAGATGGTAGGATCAGAATCACCCAACAGCCTGAATCCTCACAGCCCTCGTGTCAAAAGTCCAGGCTGGTGGTGGTGGTGCAACAGAGTGGGAAAACTTTCTTGGTCATTTTTGGGCCTCTCAATACCAATCTTGGCTTGAATGCCACAGTTTAACTGAGTATTGTTGCTGACCAGTGGTCTCATTTATAAAGCTAGTGTATCCAGAAAATGAGGCATTTGCACTAAAGAACTTTGGGTCTTTTTTCTTCAATTTCCATCAACTACCTGTTATCACTTCTCAGAGAACTGGCCAACAGGTGAGGAATATCTCAGCCAAGCTTCACTCCATCATAACTGCAGTGCCATGGAAGCCATTAGCTGACTGAGGAGGCACTACATTCAGTTTTCGTATTGTATGGGTGTACAAATAACATATTTTTGACGACATAAGTCAATTTGCAGCTGTGTCTGCTTCTGCAAACGTAACTGGGGAATTCTACTATACTCGTACTGCAATAAGAACATCTAGCGAGAATAATGAGTGACCTTCCATTAATGTACAAGTCAATCTGTGATGCCAACATGTGGCTAACAAACATCACGTCTTGGTGGTCTGGGTCAAACCGTGATTTGTTTATTTTGAGGCAAACTAGCGTTGGTAGACAAAAAGGTGCTGTACGTGGTGGCTGCAGTTTTTCACAAGGGCTGTACTATTCATTTTTTCAGCAATCAAATCATTACAAGTGCCACATATTTTTAGCTACCCGCTTAGACAATGGCACCTTATTCCTTTCCTGGACCCCCAGAATGAAGGGGAGAGGCACTATAATGTTGAGAAGAGCAGGCAGATGTTCTTGAAGAAGCCAAATGAGATCTGCAGCATTGTGATTGCAGATGTACGAGCGGATTAGCATCAAGGTGTGTTCATGAACGCAGATTTAGAAGGTGACTGCGAGTTACAAAGGGTAATTTGCACAGAAATGTGCCTACTGCAAAAAACAGGAAAATATATAAGGCAAAAAAAACCCTGATTTTTAAAACGTGGTGTTTGCACATTTCCACACTCAAATCCATGCAATGTTTTATAAATGAGGCTCCAGGTGCTTCCTTTTATTGCCACATTTTCATTGACTTTTAATGGCTACCTCCAGTTGATAAAGCACCATTTCACAAAGCAAAAGTCATCTATCTGGTTTCATGAACATGACAATAAGTTGACATTGTTCTTTACTGGCCTTCCCAATGATTGGATTTGAATCCATCAGGACACCTTTGGGATGTGGAAGAACAGGAGATGAATGTGTAGCTGGCAAATCTACAGAAGTTGCTTGATACAATCATGTCAACATGAATCAGGATCTTAAAGGAATGTTTCCATTGTCTTGGTATAGTGGTCCTCAACAATGCAAAACTCCCACAAGACATCATAATAACCAAAGTACTTACAGTGGATATAAAATATATACGATATCTGGTTGGGGTGTGTAGACATTTAATGTCCACTGAAAGTGCTTACACCACCAAGTGAATTCATTAGGCTCTATGACCTAAAAACAATGCCCTCAATATCAATCACACAATTATGCTTGGATTTTATTTGAAACAAATTGAGAGCCGTCTGTATGAAATTAGCAAAGCACGTTTTAAAGAGGTTTACACGTGTTTTCCTCTTTTAAACTTACAGGTATACCAGCTCCAGGACACCAGCACTTCCCTGTCTTTCAACATAAAGTCACGCTAAATCAGAGTCCCACGGACCTGAAAAGTGGGCCTCTAAAAGTCTCGTAAGAATTTCATGGCATTAAAAGTTATTCAGGCAAAGCAGATAATTGAATTACCGTGTAGCAGGTTTTCATTTAGAACATTAGAACACTCTAGACGAGAACAGGCCATTCAGCTTGCCAAAGCTCGCCAGTCCTGTCCACTTATTTCATCCAAAAAAACATAAAGTCAAGTTTTGAAAGTCCCTAAAGTTTTACTGTCCACCACACTACTTGGTCGCTTATTCCAAGTGTCTATCGTTCTTTGTGTAAAGAAAAACTTCCTAATGTTTGTGTGAAATTTACCCTTCACAAGTTTCTAACTGTGTCCCTGTGTTCTTGATGAACTCATTTTAAAGTCACCGTCTCGATCCACTGGACTAATTCCCTTTATAATTTTAAAAACTTCTGTCAGGTCTCCTCTTAATCTTCTTTTGCTTAAACTGTAAAGGCTCAGCTCTTTTAATCTTTCCTCATAACTCATCCCCTGTAGACCTGGAATCAGCCTAGTCGCTCTTCTCTGGACCTTCTATTGTGCTGTTATGTCCTTTTTGTAGCCTGGAGACCAAAACTACACACAGGACTCCAGATGAGGCCTCACCAGTGTGTTATAAAGCTTGAGCAGAACCTCCAGTGACTTGTACTGCACACATCAAGGCGCTATATAACCTGACATTCTGTTGGCCTTTTTAATGGCTTCTTATCACTGTCGGGAAGTCGATAGCTTAGAGTCCACTATGACTCCTAAATCCTTCTCATAAGGTGTACTCTCGATTTTCCAACCGCCCATTGTGTATTCAAACCTAATATTTTTACTTCCTATGTGTAATTCTTTACATTTACTGACATTAAATTTCATCTGCCACAAATCTGCCCAAGGCTGTCTGCTGTCCAAGTCCTTCTGTGATGATATAACGGATTCCAAATTACCTGCCAATCTTGACAGCATCTGCAAACTTGACCAGCTTGTTACTTATATTCCTATCTAAATCATTTATAGATATACAGGGGGTCCTCGGGTTCTGTTCCTACAACAGTGATGTAACCCGAATTTTGGTGTAAGTTGAAACACACCCTAGCTTAACATTGTACTGTAGTCACAGAAAAAATGAGTGTAAAAAAAAATCCTTACCTTTATTCCTTCTCACGTCTCAGTTTTTATAGGAGTGAGCGTTGTAAACTCAAAACGCTGTATGTCGAGATGTTGTAACTCGAGGACTCCCTGTATTAAAAATAGCAGCAGTCCCCTCACTGCCCCCCCTTGCACCATCACCCTCTGCTTCCTGTGTCTGAGCCAATTCTGTACCCATCTAAAAACATCACCCTTAACTGCCACTTCTTTCAGTTTAATGCCCAACCTCTCATGTGGCACGTTATAAAACGCTTTCTGAAAGTCCACATAAATAATCACATCTGATCCACTCTGGTCGTATCCTTTTGTTGCCTCCTCATAGAATTCCAGCATGTTAGTAAAACACGACCTCCTTCTTCTGACCCCATGCTGACTGTCCTGTCCTTGCCAGATGTTGCTCAATCTTATCCTTAATAATTCCTTCCATTAATTTTCCTGTGATGTTTCATGTTAAGCTTACTGGCCTGTAGTTGCTTGGATCTGCCCTGACAGCCATTTTATATAATGGGATGATATTTGCCATTTTCCAATCTCTTCAGTGTGCAGTGACTTCCTAAAAATGTGTGTCATGGGTTTATATCTGCACTCGCTAGTCTCTTTAGGAACTCGAGAGTAAATATTATCTAGTCCTGGGGCCTCATGCATAACGCCGTGCGTAGAACTCACACTATAACATGATGTAAGCACAAAAGCCGAAATGTGCTTACACACAGAAAAATCCAGATGCATAAATCTGTACGTTCGCCAAGTTCCATGTTCTTCTGCTAAATAAATCCCGCTCAGCGTGAAAAGTAACACTCGTGCACGTGCCTGCTGTCCCGCCCCAACTCCTCCCAGAATTACGCCTCTTTGAATATGCAAATCAATATAAATAGCCCTTAAGCGCAGTGTTCTGTGAAAAGACAATGGGAAAACCACGGGGGAAAATGGAAGAATTTCAGCGAATACCAAGTGGAGGCAAAGAAAAAACGTACTATTTGTTGGTGTAAACAGTGGTATAATCAACAAAAGGAAGTTGATCGAGTGACAGAGTGTCGGAGAAACTCGAAAGCTCAAGTTCGCAAAGTCGCACAGTGCCTGAAATAAAAAAGAACCTGTCAGATATCAAAGTCGCCGTGAAAAGGTGAGTCGTAGCCCACCATCCGAGTGTCATATGAAAGCTGATTAGGGTACAGAGAAAAAAAAAAAAAAGGCACACAGTGGGGAAAAAGCACGAAATGTCAACTTCAGTTTCGAAATTTCCACTTTAATCACGTAGTTTATTTTGTCATTAAAGCAGAACATTATAAACTTCATCTAACGCGCACACGTGCCGGTCCGGGACATAACAGCGTTTTAAAAACGTTACAGTAATGTGTGCATGCCCATCTGCCATGCATCTCGACATACTACCCATCAAATGAAACTTCAAAGTCTTGTCTTACCGATGATATAAACCATTTTGACACACAACAACCACAGCACTGACACTAAAGCCTTTTTTACAGAGAAGTACATACTTTTAAGAGTTGACTTTCCCTACCTTTGAAGACTCCCTGCAAGTCAAACATCAATATTTCCGAGCAGTATTGATCCTATTCTGTCCGTAAGGCTCCAGCGAATATAATCCAGTAAAACGATTTAGGTCCAAAACACACGATATATTCTCAAAGGGACAAAAACTCCAGAAAACGTTTCATAACTTGAGACCACCTACGTAATTTTTTCACTTATATTGCTCATATTAGACGTAATTTGTTTCTCTCGGCGATAACCATGCTACGCATGAAACACGGAAGTGTTAGCTTCGAAAGACACCTAAGTTGGCCAATTACGACGGGTCTGGGGTTGACTGGCACTTCGTATAGCCAACCAGTGTCACGGAAAGCTTGCAGGATGACGTATAGCTCTGAACTCTGGTAGAATCTACCAGTTTGATTGGACACTGTGAATGACACTCAAAACTTACAGCCAATGAGCAGCCGAGCATTTTGATATGTAACTTGCCATACTAACTTGTAAACAAAACGATCGGAGCTGCGTGAAGGTGGCATTTGTGCCAGTCTGCAGAGTTGGTGCGTGGTTGTTTATTGTGATTTCGCCAAGTTTTTCGCAGTTTAAATATGAATAAAAGTAGAAGTTTAAAGCGTAAATAAACGCTTCGATTAAATAATAGATGCATATGCGCGTTGCGAAAGTATTCAACCGGCACACGGGACGTGTAATGGGAGAGAGCGACGGGCCACGCCCTTGTGCTTTCTGCTTGCTAGTGATTGCTGCCATTAAGTGGCACATGGAAAAACGCTGAGCTGTGTTGTAACAGTTTGTAAAAGAAATGTATATAGTTTGTGTGCATTTTATAAAAAAAGTAAAAATAAAAATATAAATATATTTTTGGCCCATAACTTGTATTGACTATTTTTATATTGAAATGTGTATTTTTTATTGTTTTTATAACTAATAGAGTGACACTGTGTGTAGATATAGATTCCTTTAGGTGTAAACTTTCAGTAGAGCCCTCATTGATATCTGTGGGTTGAAGCATTCAAAAGTTATTACACTTTTAACATACGTTCCAAAATGTGGATAATGGTCCCTCTAAAAAGCCCCTGGGCATGCCCACATAAAAACTGGTGTAAAAAATGTCATTTTTACAGGTATTCTTTTCAAAATAATGAAATTTGAGTAGTCCACAAGTTATTCTGTTGGTACATAGTGTGTTTCTGTCCCCACCTACCTACTGCAGCTTTATTTTCCTTTATTTTCATTAAAAAACTTAGGCGAGAACAAAAAAATTCGTTTTTTTGTGAGTTCTAATGTGGATAACTTTTGATCAGTCACACCTACAGTGATTCTGACTACTAAGTGTGAGACTAGAGAATGTTACCTTTACAAAGAGACCAAACGTGTGTTTATACTCCAGATAGTTCAATAACAGCAATGATTCTAATTTGGAGAGGTCGAATTACAAGCGATTTAGCAAAAATGACCCCGAATGATAAGGGGTTTAAAATCGTTTAATTAACCAGTTTCTCAAATCACATCGTAATTAAAGTAGCACGTTAAATGCTTTGTTTCGTATGTGATCTTCTATGTGCTCTGTGTGTGTGAATCACTACTTGCTTCTTAAACCGGCTCTCTTCCTCCGACTGGACACAGAGTCCATTACATTCGTGATATTACAGTTCTCTGAATAACTAAAATACTGAGATGTATACGTGATATCTTTCTCATGATGATAGGAGTTAAAGCATGCTATTAAACATGGGAATACGGTGGCGCAGTGATTGTGCACGACCTTCGATGAAATAATTTATTACAGCAGTACTCAGGGGCGGCTCTAGGCTCATATCGGCCCCAGGCAGAGAAAAAAATCAGTGGCCCCTTCGCCCGCCAATGTCAATATGGTGGATGGCCACGTCCGTTGCGGACACTGCATAGTAGCCTCGTGCTCATGACACAAGCGTTTAACTTTTGCTGAAATTTGCCGCTGCGTTTTTAGCTGTGTCATTATTTTCTCTTTCTGTTTTATATTCAATATATATTGGCTTGGCAGCCCTGTGCAGGTGCACAGTTTGCACATACCTAAGGCCGCCCCTGCAGTACTGTCTCTTTCAAACGTACTAACCTACAATTCCTGTCCTTCCTTTTCTTTCTCCAAGTAACCGATCGCCACACAATGAGCTCTGTAATAGATGTTAAGCCACCTGTAAGCTTATAACGTCGATTCTTCAAAACTTTTAAGGAACACTGAAATATCTCCGTGGTATGTTTAATTATTCTATCCTTCACGCCAGTCCCAGTGAAGCATACAGTGCGAGGCAGTAACAATCGTGAGCGGAGCGCCAGATCCTTGCTAGCGTAGCAACACTATGTCCTTTAATTATTAACAATACAGATTATTTAAATGAAGTTAAAGTTTTATCTGTATAATATTGTAACGGCCGACCCCTTATTCCCAGCCGGCAGCTACACCTCCAAGACCTGTGGCCTGGATAATTTACTGAGAAACCTTTCCTGTCAAGCCGTACTCCTACACAGATAAACTTTTCCCACAATCGACGGTTTGTAATGCAAAGACACAATAGGCAGAATGTAAAATTAAACAGGAATAAATGTATTAAATGAGACAAGACACGCCACAAGACAAATGCACACCCAAATATTCCTCCACCCCAACAATCCCAAAGCAAAACTGAAAATATATATATACAAATCCCCTCCCTTGTCCACGTAACATATAACACACACCACACAAACGACAAATGACTAGCAAACAGAATGATCGTGAACTTGAGTCCGAACGTGAATAAATGTCCTGAATACGGGTACTGATTAGCGGCAATTTTAGTGTTTGTATTTCCCGGCGTTTGGAACAACCTCACCGTGATTCCTCGGCGTGTGGCGAATGATGATTCGACCCCGGGGTCTTCAGCGGCAAGCAGGTTGAAAGGCAGTCCGGATGAATGAAAAACAAACTGGGTCCAAGCGCAATGAAATGAATCGGCAAGCAAGTTGTAGTCGTGAATGCGATATTGGTGTGTGTGTTGTTGTGTGTCGTTGTTGTTGTTGTGTGTTTTTTTTTTTCCTCTCTCTCTCTCCTCTTCGTCTCCTTCTCTTCTCCTTAAATAGTTCGTGATGGCAGTAATTGATTGATTGACACAGGTGCTTTCCAGATTAGTGGTTGTGAACTCCTCCCATCATCCGTCCTCCTTTACGGGGACAACATTAACTGCTACACATACACACAGTCAATGGGACAATGAAACGAGACACACACAGAACTGACATTTAAACACTAATTATGTGGTACCGCTACAATATAATAAACATATTTTGTTGCATTTCATCTTAAAAATGATATCATCATTATATTTAAATATGCGCTTTATAAAGTGGCTCAGGTTGTGTAATTTATAACTGTATCGCAAGTTATAGTTACAGTGAGGTGATTGTACTAATAAGTCCTAACAGTTCTACAAGGAGCACTTGATGGACTGATTGAGTGCGTTTATAATTCTTGGGATGAAACTGTTTGTGAACCGCGAGGTCCGTACAGGAAAGGCTCTGAAGCGTTTGCCATGTGAGAAGCAGTTCAAATTAGGAAGCATGGCTGAGGCAGTGTGTGCTTGATGCTGTATACTGATAATTCTCTTTCAGATCAGCTGCTCTGAGTCGTGCAGTGAGAGTAATATGGAAAAAGATGATCCGCTGTGGCAACCCTAACGGGGGCAGCTGAAAGAAAAAGAAGAAGAAAGTGCAGTGAGAGTAACAACGCAAAAGTAGCTATAGTATATAGAATAGTTTGTCCATTCTGTGGATCATTATATTGTTACTGGTTAATCACAATCAGATGCATTAAACTAATAAACAATATGCGGTTAATTTTAGTATATTTATAAAGCCGCGTCAGGAAAAGAAAGGATAACCACACAAGAACGGTAGCACTGCTTTGACGCTGGGTGCCGCCAGCATGCAAAACGGAGCGGAGAACTTGCGTACGACAGGGTATGAGGTACCGTGGAAATGTGCGTGGCTTTATGCCAAGTTTAGGTTTTATACATCGTGATTTGAACGTGGAAAAGTTCTTATGCAACATTTCTGTGCGTACGCACCGTTTATACATGAGGCCCCTGGTGATTTGTTTAATTTCATCTAAATTGCATACAGATTACAGTTTACACCTCTAAGCTTGGTAAATTTCTCCTGCTGTATTATTTAGGCAATTTTGTAACCTGTACCCACAATACATTTTACCCAAACCCATTCTGCCCAGTACTTTTACCCACTCCTGGGGCTGAACCGATACAAAACTCTAGTTTAACATTGTAAGACAATAATCTTCAAGGTGAAAATGATGCTTATCCAGCCACTCATTAAACACTTGTTATGTTAAGATGGTCCTCTCTCTCTGTCCTTCTTTCTTCATCCTCAATTTTTACATCACAGCAACTTTAGGCATCAGAGCATCACACACAAAAAACAATTGTCACAAGTTTGAATAAGTTTTGATACTCGGGTTAAATAGATTTAGAATGATTCACTTTTGTTAATTATAAGTTGAATTGTTCACTTTGTTATAAGATTACTCACGTGTGTTTTATTTGTTTTGATTTTTTATTCTTTTTTTTATACCCAATGTGTTTTTTTTTTGTCTAGGTCAGGGGTCACCAAGTCCGGTCCTGAAGGATCACCGTGGCTGCAGGTTTTCATTCTAACTCTTTTTTTAATGAGTACCCTGTTTGTGCTGCTAATTAAACTTCTTGTGAATTCATTTTTATTAAATTGCTTTTTAAAGATTTGTTCCCCTGAATGTCCTCATCGCTCCTCTGATTTGCTTCATTTCTTTCCTTAAACGGCACTCAAACAGAAATGAAATGTGAAGTGAAGACCAACTAAGTCAGGGCCTGAAACTCCAACCAATTTCACTCCAACTAGCTGCTTAATGAGGTGCCAATTCTTGTTGTTAATTAAACCAACTCTTTAATTTTGTGGGTTGTTGCTGCTCTCGTGGTGCAATAGCAGACATTTCAGAAATGACTGATTTTCTCTTTCTCGTCAAATGTTTTGGGGACCTATTGGCATTCCTGAGACCTTCATCTTTCTTTATTTTCAGATATTGTATGATGGACACCAGTTGTTTTGGCTCATTTTGGATCTCATTATTGTTTGGCTGCTAATTAAGGAAAAAGAAACAATTCAGGCACCTGAGTGTTCAAGAGCAAATCGATTAAAATGAGTTCAATAGAAGTTAATTAGCAGCAAAAACAGGTCACTAATTAAGAAAAGGGTCAGAATGAAAATCTGCAGCCACGGTGGTCCTCCAGGAGTACAATACAATACAATACAGTTTATTTTTGTATAGCCCAAAATCACACAGGAAGTGCCGCAATGGGCTTTAACAGGCCCTGCCTTTTGACAGCCCCCCAGCCTTGACTCTCTGAGTAGACTTGGTGACCCCTATAGGTGGCATTTTCATTTAATTGGCTAATTGATAATGGGTAGTTTCTTAATTTATCCCAGGTGAAGCTCTATTAGTGTGAAAAAGTAACAGCTGAGCAGGAGGGAAAGGGAAGAGGGGAACCAAAAGACAAGGCTGGACAGGTGGGAAGTACACAGAAAGGTAGGTGTTACTGGGGGTGTTTAAAATTAAAACCATATGCAGAATTACAATAGATATCAATGTTCTAACCTTTAAGTTTTTCTTTCTGTTCAGTTTGAAACTAGTACAAACTTGGAGACCTAAATTGAAGCTTTATTTTGTGATAATTGAGAAAGGGGCTCTGGTTGGAAAAGTGAAGTGTCTCGGAGTCTGGATGCTGTGCCAAGGAGGAAGGTCATGGAGGGAATTGGAGTGAAACGCTTTGTGAAGGAGGCACCTAACCACGGGCTAGTGGTGTAGAATGGTGGGCTCTTTTCACTCCTTAAATAAGATGCTTTCTTCTTACAGATTGGTGGGTCCAGTGCCAGCTTTAAAGCAACTGGGAAAACTGTAGCGGCTTCTGCCTCAGATTGTGTTGGGTATTGCTGCCAGTCTTCTATTTTTACAAGACTGTGTACGAGAGGTCCATAACTTTCATTGTGTGGAACCTGCAAAATAACCTGATTTAAAAACAAACACACACACACACACTATATATATATATATATATATATATATATATATATATATATATATATATATATATATATATATATATATACTTAAAGGCAAGAGAATGATCTTTGTCCGGAGAAAGTGTTTTCATTTTAGCCATTGTGTCCTCAGAATTTTCATTAAAAACAACATACTTTTGCATCAGGTGTCAACTGCGTTAGGTGAAAACGTTATAAACGGAGAAAATGAAAGCAGAGGAGGATGAGGCGGGTATCGCTGACCCGCTCACATCTAATCATACGAACCAACAGACCGGTTCGAAAGCGTAAACCCGTCCTTATCTGTCCCCCTGCACCCTCATCCACTTGCCAGTACTACAGTACTACCCTTTGTATCCTGGACCCAGCACTTCTTTTGGTTCCGCTGGAAATATTTTGCGCATCACCGTTGTGGATTACAACACGCATATAAAATAAAAGCAAAACCCCACGTGTGTATTCCGCTCAGATTGCTTCTAAATTTCCGTATACATCAATGCTTGATTTACACTACACCGCTAATGCAACGGCAACGCCTATGCCATGCCAATCCAATTTCTCATTCCTAAACTTTCATACCTTAAAGAAAAAGGAAAACAAAATAAAAAAAAACATACTCCGACAGGTGCTGCCGATTACTCTGGAGCAACATATTAGATCAGGGTTTTATTTCTAAAATCTTTTCCACATTACATACAATTTTGAACTGCTTTTATTGCTGCCTTTTTGAATCGACATCGCGCACATTCTATTCACTAATAATAGTAAAACATAATACATACTTACCTGAAATACGGACTAACAGAATGAAAAGCATCCTCATAGCTAACAGGACGTTTAGAAAGTGTTGTAGGTGATTCATTATCCCCGCAGTGAAATTTTACTACAGTGTCAGCTGTTCGACTAAAAGTTACTTTACAAAAGCCACAAACACCGCCCCCTCGATATTCCTTCCTTTTCTATTGGCTAACTCCGTCTCTCTCTCTCTCTCTCTCTCTCTCTCTCTGACAGGAATCGTGTCTCACTTAACCCTTTAACACCCGAGAAAATACAAAATACATGTAACCCCTTTTATTGGCTAACTAAAATGATTAGAATATGCAAGCTTTCGAGGGAACTCCGGCCCCTTGGCCTAGTACTATTAACACCCGAGTATACCCAACTGGAATAAAGCCAACAGCCCACTAGGAGAAGTAATCGGCAAGCGGATGATGGAAACTTAGTGATTCGGATGAACGTGGAAAGCGCCGAAGTTTCTGCAAAACAGAAAAGATGAACTCGGCGCTAAACAAGTTCCATCAGTTCTCTGCCCGTGGAGGGCAAGTTTAATGTTGTGTGACCTGCAGGATGTACAGTTTAGGCTTACTGCCCGACAATGCAGACAGCTTCACCTGCCAAAAGTGCTTAGTTAATATAGAGTTGGTCGGAAAAATACACGAATTGGAGGACCGTGTTAGGAACGTGAAAGCAATTCGACTGTTTCTGATTCGGCTTTAGTCTTTCCAAGTCCCGCTGTAGTCAGTACGCGGCCGAAATCCGCAGCACCAATTCAGCCACAGGGCGAGCGGCTAACCTTAAGACTGTGTTCTAAAAAATCAAAATGTAGTCCCTCAGCACCCAGGTCACCAATTCGGACCCAGAACATATTCTCAGCACTTTGCAGCGCACCTGTGGATCCCTAGAACAACAAAGTGCTCATAATTGACGATTCCATAGTGAGAAATGTTAGAATTCCAAACTATGTTAAATATGAAATTAATGTTAAATGCTTAGCAGGGGCGAAAATTTCGGATTGAGGCCCAATTGGATCGTGTTGCCGAGAATGAAGTGTCTACCTGCTGCATGTCAACACTGATATTTATTTTCAGAAATCTGAGGTATTAAAAGGGGGACGTTATCTCTCCCTCTATGCACCAAAGCTAAAAGAAAATGTCAAAATTTAGTTGTATCTGGGCCCTTAACCAAGATTATCTAGAGAGGATGTGATTTATAGCAGATTGTGTTCCCTTCACTGCTGGCTAGAAACCTGGTGTGCAAATAAAAGCATAGTGTTTGTGAACAATTGTAATGATTCATACTGACCTTGAAGTATTTTGACATTCTTGATATCCTTCTGCTTTGAAACATTCTGACCTGTCATTGCTTACACGTCTTAAACAACTATTATCATACACTGATAATTTCTGTATTATCTATATCTATTTTATTTATTACATATCGATTGACTAGGGCGGCACAGTGGGTAGCGCTGCTGCCTCGCAGTTAGACCCGGGTTCGCTTCCCAGGTCCTCCCTGCGTGGAGTTTGCATGTTCTCCCCGTGTCTGCGTGGGTTTCCTCCCACAGTCCAAAGACATGCAGGTTAGGTGCATTGGTGATTCTAAATTGTCCCTAGTGTGTGTGTGCGCGCCCTGCGGTGGGCTGGTGTCCTGCTCAGTGTTTTTTCCCTGCCTTGTGCCCTGTGTTGGCTGGGATTGGCTCCAGCAGACCCCTGTGACCCTGTAGTTAGGATATAGTGGGTTGGATAATGGATGGATCTATTGACCATATTTACATATCTACTGTATATTGCAAGTACCATACATTTCATCAATGCTCATATTGCTTACTATACGTCAATTTTGCTGCTACTTCTTTGTCTTGTCTTTGCACAATGTCTTGTATGTGTTTTAATTTTAAATTTAAATTTTAATTCTATTTTTAATTTATTTGCACTTCATGTTGTTTCACTGTGGACCCTGAGCTTTGCAATTTTGTCTGTCTGTATTATTGTATATGGTTGAGATGACAATAAAGTTCACTTTGACTTTGATTTTTGGGAAATGCCTTGATTTTTCAAAATAGATGGTCTTCAACCTAACCCATAATCCCTGTTGTGGGGGATCCAGTAAATTTAGTCATGATGCAAACCTTAAAATGACTTTATAACCAAAAAAAAAAAAAAGGTGTATAATTAGACGAAGAAATTAAAAACAGACCCTCTACCAAGGGCACCTGCTATAGAAACTTAGTTAAAATTAAAGCAAAAAATATATATCACCAGTTCAGAAAGAAGTATGCAGCTTTCAATGTTTCAAATCTAATCTGTCTTCTCACTGAAACCTGGCTTAGTAAATGTGACACTGTTCCCCTAGCTGAGGCGTCACCAGATGGATACTCGTTCCTTCATAAGTCTAGAGATTCTGGTCGATGAGGAGGACTTGGAATAATTCATTGTAACAAAATGCAAATCACTTCTAAAAATGTAGGCAACTTTACATCCTTTGATGTATTCATTTTAAATATTAAAACAGATTCCAACACAATTGTAGTGCTAGTCTACAGACCACCAGGGCCACATTCATTGTTCATGACTGAATTTAGCAACCTTCTGTCTGATTTGGCTATATATTATGATCACGTAGTTCTGATGGAGGATTTTAATGTACACATTGATGTGGAAAATGACACATTTCAAATGTTTTACTTATTTATTAAATTAAGTAGGATTTTTTCAGGTTGTCAAAGGTCCAACTCATAATCATAACCACACAGATTTAATTAGAACTTACAAAGTTGAAATTCAAACTTTAAATATTACTCCATTAAATGAAGTTATTTCCGATCAATACTTAATTACGTTTGATTTGGTTGTGTCCTTACCAGTACACTCACAGATTAAAACAAAGTCAGTGCAACATCTAGACTAATTCTGCTACAAGATTTAGAGACATTGAGTAAGTCAAGTGTAATTGTGAAAAAAACATTTAAATCAGTTGGCATCAAATGTAAACGTGGAAAACAATTTACATCAGCTAACCTCACACTATACTGTGACCTTGAGAGATGCTCTGGACACAGTGGCTCCCCTTAAAACAAAAGTGATCAAAGCACATAGAAACTTTCCCTGGTTTAAAACAATCGAGCTCTTAAATTAGATTGTCAAAAACTAGAGCGCAGATGGAGAACAACAAAGCTGTAGGTTTTTAAAATTGCATGGACAGAGAGTGTTAATAAATATAAAAAAGCTCTCTTTAAATCTCGCTCAGAATACTATTCTACAATCATAGATAGCAATAATAAAAATCCTCGGGTACTGTTTAGAACAGTGGCTAAATTAACAAATGGGAATTCAGATCAACAGTGCAATATACCAACAGATATTAGCAGTACAGACTTTATGAACTTCAATGAGAAAATTAAAAATATAAGATCCCAGATTCCAGCATTGCAGTACAAATCACATACTACAGTAGCTTAGCAGACCCTGTCTCACATTGCATTCGGGACTTTAGAAATTTTAATCCTGTAACAGAGCAGGAATTCTTGACTTTAATTTCTTAAATGAAACCTACTACTTGTTCCCTAGATCCAGTGTCCACAAAATTAGTAAAAAGTGCAATGGATGTTCTTTTAGAGCCTATTGTTAACATTATCAGTAGTTCATTATTGCATGGCACAGTACCCGATGCACTAAAAGTGTCAGTCATCAAATCAATTAAATCAGTTAAATAATTAAAGGCCTATTTCAAATTTCCTCTTTCTCTCTAAAATAAGCAGTCGCCAATCAGCTTCAGTCACACCTTACGCATCACAATTTATTTGAAAAATTCCAGTCTGGTTTCCTCACTGGCCATAGTACAGAAACGGCACTAACACGGGTTGTAAACGACATTCTGATATCCTCGGTTGAAGGAAACTCCTCTGTAATTCTGTTGTTAGACTTAAGTGCAGCATTTGACACTATTGACCATTCGATTTTACAGCACAGCCTAGGAAATGATTTTTGGCTCACAGGCACTGTCATCACTTGGTTTAGCTCTTATTTATGAAATCAATTCCAATTTGTACAGAAATGTGCTGACAGGACTTCATCATTATACACAGAAGTGAGATATGGTGTCCCGCAGGGCTCAGTTCTGGGACCGTTACTGTTTTCACTTTACATGATTCCACTGGGATCTATCCTTAGATAGATGACACCCAGTTATATCTTTCTTTTAGATCAAATGAAGTTTCTCTGATGTTGTCTTTAATTAGTTGTGTTAGTGAATTAAAGGACTGGATGGATGAGAACTACTTGTCTTTAAAACACAGATAAAACAGAGATGTTAATTATTGGAGGGAATGACGCTGATCATAACAATATTCTGTCATCATTTAACTCAGTTGGAATCCCCATTTATTTCACTGAATCTGCCTGCAATCTCGGAGTTATCATTGACTCTGTAATGTGTGCTTTAAATAACATGCTAAAGTTGTCCAAATCAGGTTTCTTCCATCTTAAAAATGCTGGGAAATTAAGGTGTTTTCTAAATAAACAGGATTCTGAGAAATTAATTCATACATTTATTTCAAGTAGGATTGACTACTGCAATGCGGTGTTCACTGGATGTTCAAACTGTTCTCTATACAGCCTCCAGTTAATCCAAAATGCTGCTGCAAGAATTATTACAAGAACAAGAAAATCTTGCCTGAAGAAGGGGCCTGAGTTGCCTCGAAAGCTTGCATATTGTAATCTTCTTAGTTAGCCAATAAAGGTGTCATTTTGCTTGGCTTTTCTCTACATTCATAATGGCTAACACGGTACAACAACCTAGTATTACAAGAACAAGAAAATACGAACACATAACTCCAGTTCTTAAATCCTTACACTGGCTACCGGTTAGGTTTAGGGCAGATTTCAAAATCTTAGTTTTAACGTATAAAACCTTAAGGTCAAAGTCAACAACAACAACATTTATTTATATAGCACATTTCCATACAAATAATGTAGCTCAAAGTGCTTTACATAATGAAGAAAAGAAAAATAAAAGACAAAGTAAGAATTAAAATAAGACAACATTAACATAGAATAAGAGTAAGGTCCGATGGCTAGGGAGGACAGAAAAAAAAACTCCAGACGGCTGGAGAAAAAATAAAATCTGCAGGAGTTCCCGACCATGAGACCGCCCAGCCCCCTCTGCTTAGTTATCTGAACTTATCACTTACAAACCAGAGAACACATTAAGATTTCAAAATGCCGGACTGCTTACGATTCCAAGGATTAATAAAATAACAGCGGGAGGTTGAGCTTTTAGTTACAGGGCCCCTAAACTGTGGAATGGTCTGCCTGCTACTATAAGAGATGCCCCTTTGGTCTCAACTTTTTAAATCTTGGCTAAAGACTCACGACTTCAGTTTAGCACACCCTGACTAGAGCTGCTGGTTAACTGTGCACACTGCATCTCTATTGTTAGTCATTAACACTAAAACATAAGTAATGTGATAGTTCTAATTTATTACTAACCCTCACCTATTCGGTTTCTCTTCTCGGTACTCTTGGTGCCACTGCCCACCTGCCAAGTTGTTTTGCCTGCCTAAAGATAAGTCATCTCTGATGGAGGATCACAGGAATCATCGGGTAGAGGGGTCCGTTCATCAGATTGGCTGGCCCTGAGCTGACTCAGCTGTGGAATGGCCAATAGGGGGAAGCAGCTTGATGGCCGAAGTTTCCAGGACTCTGAACCAATCCAAATTGCATTATGTGATATCATCTACTGCTGAATTCTGCTCTGTACTTGTAATATTTCTATTATATTGTATTGAGGATTACTTGTGATCTGTTCTATGTATTGTATTTTATTGAACCCCTTTTTATGAGATGCACTGCACGCCCAACCTACCTAGAAAGGGGTCTCTCTCTCTCTCAACTGCCTTTCCTAAGGTTTCTTCCATTTTCTTTCCTACAAGGGCTTTTTTTGGGAGTTTTTCCTTGTCTTCTTATAGAGTCAAGGTTAGAGGGCTCTCAAAAGGCTGAGCCTGTTAAAGCCCATTGTGGCACTCCTTTTGTGATTTTGGGCTATCAAAAATAAATTGTATTGTAATCATACAAACGACGATAACGTTATACCGATGGGTCCGAAAGCCTAACCTCGCCTCTTTGAGCTCAGTCTCCGCCCCATCCCACGTCACCCAGTGAGACTACTTGTAGTAACAGCAGGATGATGCATCAGCTCACTTCTCCAAAATAAAGCCTTCGTCGTCCATCCTCCTTGCGGACGGCAAGTCCTTCGGGGGGTCAAGGAGGAATATGCTATGACATTTTTTTATCTCTTTTTAGCAGTCCAAGATGATGTTTGGAAAACATGTCATGCAAACAACCCCACCTGTCCGACATACTTAATCATATAAAGAATTATGTTACCATTTTAAAAAATGACATTTCAATGAAGTGCCTACCATTTTATTGCCTCTGTAGTATTTCAGTACAGATTCAGCAGTTCATTTACATGATTCATTGTTTATTGTGCATAGGTCACCTCTTGCATTCTACCTGTAGTATCGAACTTTTAAGTCCTGCTGACCCTTTCACACTCCTAATAGGACATTTAATAAGTGTGCTTAAAGTGTCACATAAAAGTGAAGTATATGACATATTTTCACGTGAGCAGGTTAGAATGTGTTGCTTTGATTTTATCAAAAGCAGTTAATGCAGGACCGTCTTAAAGTATAGGCACTGGGTGAGGACCCCAGTAGCATTGGGGCCCACAATGTTTCTGTTTTGCTATCAAAACTGGGGCCCCAGCGGGACATATAATGATGTTAAGACGGCCCTGACTTAATGAGTATCCACTTCCTGATATCTTTGCCAACAAAAATGCTTTTAGATTCACACACAAAATCACCTATTAGTGTGTTACCCATGAGTATTCGAACACTACACAGCAAAAAATAGTTTATTTGAGGAAAAAAAAACTATTAGAACAAAATGTGGGTGATTTTTAATTTACATACAGGAAGTTCAATTGCAGGGACACAAAGTGGTTATTGAAAATACAGTACATCCATGTTCACTGCTACACTAATGTTGTGTTTACAAACTACTACAGTTGCATATAGAGTATGTCATTTGTCACATGTGCTCTTGGGAGGCAGGCTAAGGGCTTAACTGAGGGCAGAAAACAAGGGCAGGCATTGACAAAACGTACTAACATTTTCTCTTCCTCTTCTGCAGATCCCCTAAACAGAAGCCCAGCTAAAAGTTCACCAGGTCCTGCATTCCCTTCCCTTCCCTGACCTTGCTGATTCCGGTTTGATCCATCACAGACCCGCCTCTTCCTCTGCCATAGCTATAAAAGCCAAGCACCTTCCCTCACCTGTCTGTCACTGTTTTGGGCACTGACCCAGACACTACTCTGGCATTACTTCAACTGATTTTGGAATTGTTCACAATATATGGGGCGGACCCCTAACTCTTTTTCTGCTTCGTGTCTCTTGTCTTACACATTATATTGAGAATAGTTATTAAGGGCAGGGAGACCCCTCACACATATATGTAGGTTGATGAGGCAGACTTATACCTCAACAAGGCATGGCAGGAATCTTATTAGGTACAGGACCTAGACATTAGACAGTAACTAGACAGTAGACATGCATGGACAACATGGTTATTATTTATATTATATTATAAACATCACCATAGTAGAAGTCTGTAACCCAGCCAAAGGGCATGCACAAACCAGTGTGTTTCTTTGTGCTGGTACTAAGAATGGATAAATGGAGAGGGTTATGCCAGGAAGGGCATCTGGTGTAAAATTTTGCCAGATCAATATGCAGACAACAAATCAAATTTCCATACCGAATCAGTTAAGGGCCAGGTTAACAATGGCTGCCACCAGTACTGTTAGGAAACAGGGTGATGGCAGAAATTAGGCTACTGTTGGTTGAAGAAGGAGAAGAAGATGGGGGAGACATGTCCAGAGGCAGGAGGAAGGTAAAGAGAGTGGAACTGAGGGTAGGAACTTTGATTGTTGTCAGTATGACTATCAAGGATAGAGAGTTAGCTGATATGATGGAGAGAAGGAAGGCTGATATATTGTGTGTGCAAGAGACTAAATGGAAGGGGAATAAGGCCAGGTGGATCTGAGGTGGATTCAAATTGTTCTATCATGGTGTGGATAGGAGGAGAAATGGGGTAAGGGTTATTCTGAAGGAACAGCATGTCAAGAGTGTCCTGGAGATGAAAAGAGTGTCAGGCAGAGTGATGATTATGAAGCTGGAAATTAGAGGTGTGATGACGAATGTTGTTAGTGCATATGCACCAAAAGTTGGGTGTGCAATTAATGAGAAAGAAGATTTCAGGAGTGAGTTGGATGAAGTGATGGCCAAGGGACAGAAAGTGGTGATTTTAGTGGATTTCAATGGACATGTTGGTGAAGGGACCAGTGGAGACGAGGAGGTGATGGGTAGGTATGGTGTCAAGGAGAGGAATGAAGAAGGTCAGAAGATAGTGGATTTTGCCAAAAGGATGGACATGGCTGTGCTGAATACATATTTTAAGAAGAGGGAGGAACATAGGGTGACGTACAAGAATGGAGGAATATGCACACAGGTAGATGACATCCTATGCAGTAGAGTCAAGCTGATGGTGACTGAAGACTGCAAAGTGGTGACATTGGAAAGTGTAGCTAAGCGGCACAGGATGGTGGTCTCTAGGATGACATTGGAGATCAAGAAGAGGAGGAAAGTGAGGGCAGAGCCAAGGATCAAATGGTGGAAGTTGAAAAAGGAAGACTGCAAGATTTGAGTTTAGGGAGGAGATGAGACAGGCAGTGGATAGAAGTGAAGAATTACTGCTGGGAAACTACAGCAGATGTAGTAAAGGTGACATAAGGACATAAGAATAAGGGTGCTTGGCGTGACATCTGGACAGAGGAAGGAGGAAAAGGAAACCTGGTGGTGGAATGGCAAAGTACAGGAGAGTATACAGAGGAAGGCAAAGAAGAAGTGGGATAGTCAGAGAAATGCAGAAAGTAGACAAGAGTACAAAGGAGATAAGACGCAAGGTGAAGAGAGAGGTAGTGAAGGCTAAGGAAAATGCGTATGATGAATTGTATGAGAGGATGGACACTAAGGAGGGAGAAAAGGACCGGTGGGTTAGACAGAGGGACCGAGCTGGGAAAAGATGTGCAGCAGGTTCGGGTAATAAAGGATAAAGATGTAAACGTAATCACAAGCAAGGAGAGTGTGTTGAGCAGATGGAAAGAGTACTGTGAGAGGCTGATGAATGAAGAGAGTGAGAGAGAGAAGAGGTTGGATGATGTGGAGACAGGGAATCAGGAAGTGCAACAGATTAGCAAGGAGGAAGTAAGGACTGTTAGGAAGTGGATGGAGAATGGAAAGGCCGTTGTTCCAGAAGACACACTCGTGGAAGCATGGAGTTGTTTAGGAAAGATGGCAGTTAAGTTTTTAACAAGATTGTTTAAAGGAATCTTGGAAAGTGAGAGGAGGCCTGAGGAGCGGAGAAGAAGTGAACTGGTACTGTTATTTAAGATAAGGGGGATGTGCAGAGCTGTAGTAACTACAGGGGAATAAAACTGATGAGCCACAGCATGAAGTCATGGAAAAGAGTAGTGGAAATTAGGTTAAGAAGGGAGGTGATGATTAATGAGCAGCAGGATGGTTTCATGCCAAGAAAGAGAACCACAGATGTGATGTTTGCTCTCAGGATGTTTATGGAGAAGTATAGAGAAGGCCAGAAGGAGTTGCATTGCGTCTTTGTGGACCTGGAGAAAGCATATAACAGGGTGACTGAGAGGAGCTGTGGTATTGTATGAGGAAGTCAGGAGTGGCAGAGAAGTACATAACAGTTGTACAAGATAAGTACGAGGAAAGTGCGACAGTGGTGAGGTCTGCGGTAGGAGTGATGGACGCATTGAAGGTGGAGGTGGGATTATACCAGGGATTGGCTCTGAGCCCTTTCTTATTTGCAATGGTGATGGACAGGTTGACAGACGAGATTAGACAGGAGTCCCCATGGACTGAGATGTTTGCTGATGACAGCGAGAGTAGGGAGCAGGTTGAGGAGACCATGGAGAGGTGGAGATATGCTTTAGAGTGGAGAGGAATGAAGGTCAGTAGGAACAGACAGAATACATGTGTGTAAATGAGTGGGAGGTCAGTGGAGTGGTGAGGATGAGGGGAGTAGAGCTGGTGAAGGTGGATGAGTTTAAAATACTTGGGATCAACAGTACAGAGCAATGGGGATTGTGGAAGAGAAGTGAAGAAGAGAGTGCAGGCAGGGTGGAGAAGAGTGTCAGGAGTGATTTGTGACAGACGGAGATCAGCAAGAGTGAAAGGGAAGGTCTACAGGACGGTACTGAGACCAGCTATGTTGTATGGGTTGGAGATGATGGCACTGACCAGAAAGCAGGAGACAGAGCTGGAGGAGGCAGAGTTAAAGATGCTAAGATTTGCATTGGGTGTGACGAGGATGGATAGGATTTGAAATGAGGACATTAGAGGGTCAGCTCAAGTGGGACGGTTGGGAGACAAAGTCAGAGAGGCAAGATTGCGTTGGTTTGGATATGTGTAGAGGAGAGATGAGGGGTATATTAAGAGAAGGATGTTAAGGATAGAGCTACCAGGGAAGACGAGAAGTGGAAGGCCTAAGAGAAGGTTTATGGATGTGGTGAGAGAGGACATGCAGGTGGTGGGTGTAACAGAGCAAGATGACGAGGACGGAAAAATATGTAACAAGATGATCTGCTGTGGCAACCCCTAATGGGAGCAGCTGAAAGAGGAAGAAGTAGAATCAACTCTCGAACGTCAACTGAGTAAAGTCAAATCAAGTGCATTCACTGCAGTTGCGTGCGGTGTGCCATTACAGTCAAATGCAGCTCCTAAACCATTTGACCTGACCTAAAATTTGGTACAAATATATAGTCAACAAAGGTCATGGTCAAGGTCAAGGCTCAATGGAGTATGGTGAAGTCAAGTGTATGCAGTCCGCTGATTCTGGTGGTAGATAAATACAGTTGGGTGTCATCAGTGTAACATTGAAAATGAATACCAAATCTCCCAAAAAGTGTGCCAAGTGGCTGATGGTATAGATAGTAAATAGAAGAGTGCTCATAACAGAGCCCTGGGTGAACGCCACTGGTGACTGTGGTAGGCTGTGATCTAAAATTCTTAAGTTGAACAAACTGCATACAACCAGAAAGATGTGAAGCAAATGGGTGAAAACCAGGCTGAATCTGTTCAAATAAGCCATTATCAGTAATATAAACATGCACCCTTGTTGGCACTGTCTTCAAGTGTTTTTGAGAGAAATGGCAGGTTTGAAATTGGTCTAAAATTATTCAAATTATTGGGATCTGCTCTAGGTTGCATTAAAATTGAAATTAGAGCAGCCATCTTAAGAGCTGAGGGAACAACACAGGAAGAAAAAGATGATTGTATAATGTCATTTATCAATGAGACAACAGGCAGTAGGCAAGCTATTACCAAATAAATGGGAATTGGATCTAACCGAGAAGCACAAGGTTTATTTTTTTTAATGAAAACAGAGATTTCAGAAACAGTAGGAAGTGTAAAGGACACAAGGGAATTTAAGATAAACCTAGAAACAGAATTAGTATTGTGTAGTATAGTTCATAGTGTCAGCTGCTACAGGTTATTGTTCATTTTAAAATTCATGAAAATATCACATTGTGCAGTGGAGTAAAGATGAGGTGCCAAGGGCATTGGTTGGCTGTAGATCCTTATTAAAAGTAGAAAACAAAGCTCTAGATTTCACTTCACCTAACCAAAACCATTCGGCAATAATTGTCAGATTTTGGCAGTAAAAAGAACACCCAGTACTATAGATTTGCTTTTTGATGACTAAAATTGCACTTACTTCACTTTGGAAGAGCATTAAAGTTAGGTGAAGTAAGAACAATCTGTAAACATCCATGGAGGTGAGTGCTTGTAAGGTGAGGACGAGTGTTCACCTTTATTGCACTGATGTGCAAAAAGCTTGTCTTGCATGTGCACATCATGGAAAACATTGGAAGAAGAAAAACAGACAACTTTTTTAGCCTTTGGGAATTAACTGGACCTGGCTGAGTTTTATCCCAAAATTGTACACACTCCACAGATCGAAGCGCATGTTTAAATTCAGATGATTCTTGCCAGTCCTAGTTGCAGGGATCGTTCCTCAAGTGACACAAGCACCTGTTAGGCTTTTGATGCACATCAATCGTAAACGGACTCTTTGAAAATTGCAAGAACTTAGTGGGAGTGTCACAGCTCGCCCTTAACTTCCCTAAAAAGTCGAGAAAGTCTGTCATTATTACGGTAATTTGTGCAGATGCCGAGTTATTTTTTAAATCACGCAGTTACTTTGTCACCTGTCACTACCTCCTCTATAGTCGCTTACATTCATTCTTTTACAATCGCTGAGTCAGTAAACGCTTTGTTTTCTTTTTTCCAAGAATCCATGCTATACTGAGGCTGCTCAGTATAGGCTGCTGTAGCCTTTCCCTGCACAGAAAACGATCGAACCACGATAGCTCATCTGCTTTCACAGCCCATTACTAGGCTTTGCACTTTACGTCTACAAACACGTCAGCCTGCTGGAAAATGAAAATGTGAATGCTTTGTATTCAAGTGCCTTCTCAAACCGTACTCTTTCGTGACAGCAACATACTCTTTACTGAGCAGACAAACAGATTTGTTAATCAGGTACAAATCGATATTTCTCACTCTAATTACTATTAAACTGTCTATTCTCATCATCGATTCTTCTCTTTTTTAAGGTTGAGGAAGACATATCTGTAGATATTTGCCTGCTGGAAAAGAGGAGTTGTGGAATCTCGGTACCTGGCGAAGTTTCGCACTCTGATAGGCGCTAATCGGGAGCCTCTACATGTCATGTGACGGCAAGGGGCGGGGCAAAAAGAACCTCTTCTCGAGGAATTTGACATCAGTTGCAGGGGTGCCCAGAATCGGTTTATCTGTGGTGACAAATGCATTTTAACGGGCCAAATATTTTTTTAAGGGCCGCCTGTTGAAAAGCCCTGTTAGGTTATGAACACGGCGCGAACTTTCAAAAGACTCTGAACATCTGATGGTCAGCTGCTCCCGTCACCGCGGGGCACACGATTTATACTGTGAATTTCACGAATCCAAACGTTTATCCTTCATTATATCATTCATGACTTTAAACACCTGGCTAAAGTCACCCCTCGATCAGCCGCGATACGTAAAACGCTTGCTCTCGAAAATCTTAAACCTGCGCTCATGTAGATGTCCAATTACTGCTCACTTTGTAACAGACCTTCATTTAGTAAAAACGCTGGACTGAGTATGTTGTCGAAAGATATATGTATATAAAACACTTACTTTGAATTAGAGTCATCATTGCAATTAGCAGTACCATCTTCATGACGTCTAAAAACTGCTGTCTGCTATGGGTTTCCCTCTCGGAGTACTCTACCCCTGACGTCAGTGGGAGGCGGGTCTGAACATTTTACACCTGTTTGTTCGCTACACCGCTCTTTCCTTCCCTTTCATTTAAAAAGTGCAGTATTTGTTGCGGTCCATTGTCAGGACCAAGTTTTGGAACTCCGTTAATTATTTGTATATCACAGATGGGACTACAGGAATGTGCAAATAAAGCGAGGCGATTACAAAAGTAGTAAGGACTGTAGTAGTCCTTAGTAGTAGGACTGTTATTTTAGTGAGGATATTATGTTTATCCATTGTGGGAACATGCCGTATAAGAAGTTAGCCCGTCTTGATGTTGTCAGAGGCACTTAGAATAATGTGACGATCCGGGTAAATAAGAACAGGAGCACTCACAGCTGTCGGGTCCTCTTCAATTTTATTTTATTTACTCTGTCTTATACAAAAATGGAGCAATCTCGTTGACTCCGCAATTCCAGGGATCCTTCACCCCAGCCTATCTCCGAGGTGTGTCCGCCCCTTACATCCCTCCCATTCCTTCAGACAAGGTTAGCAAGAACTGCCTGCAAGTTACAATAATACTGAATACCCCGTACTGTATGGCTAATGAATGAACAGACCTGCATACAAACTAAGCTAAACTTAAAAGAAGTGGTGAGGTGGGCGGCCTTCTGCTGTTATACACCTTAAATCTGGCATAGCTGACTGATAAAAATTTGCCAGGCTAATACGGTGAAGCATTTTAAAAAGTTGCTAAAAAATCATTATTTTAACATGGCTTTCTCATAGTTTCATTTTAGTTTAACCCTGAAATTCTGTATATGCATTTAATTATTATTTTTGTTCATAGCTCCGCAATCCATACTAACCCCTACTTTCTCTGCTGTTCTCTTTCCGGTTTTCTGTGGTGGTGATCTACGCCACCACCACCACCTGATCAGGGCACCATGCTGTCCTTACATTGATGGATTAAAGGCCAAAGGTCCGTATGACCGTCATCATCTCATTTTTACATGTGAAGCCTAAAAAGCATGAGGACTGATTGAGGTCATTTCTGTTAGATACTGTAGAATGCCCAGTGGGTGCTGGCAGGGTGGTCTCGTGGCCTCAGTACCCCCTGCAGATTTTGCTGTTTTCTCCAGCCCTCTGGTGTTTTTTTTTTTTTTTTTTTTTTTCTGTCCTCCTGGCCATCAGACCTTTTTTTATTCTTTGTTACTTAGTATTGCCTAATCTTATTTTTATATTTTTCCTTCTTCATCTTTGAGCTAAGTCATTTGTACGAAAACATGCTCTACAAATTAATGTTGTTGTTAGGCTGCATTGCTTTGTAAAAAAAATTGCAACAACACATCACAAGTCCTTCTGGAAACAAACAAATAAAAAAAGTTTTCAATTGGATATGATATTTTTATGTTTTTCTTCCTCACATGGAAGAAAAACTAACTTTAAGCTTTGCTCTTAATCAGTAGTGTTTTAATAAATTCAAGATACATAGCATGTTTTCATAGCATTTATATATTTTTGGAAATAAAAATATAAAAATAAGCTAATTTTTAATATTTTTCTTTATTTGGAATGCTGCCTTTATATGTTCTCGTGTATTGAATTGTACATAACTGACATGGAGTGGCATGGCGGCGCAGTGGTAGTGCTGCTGACTTGCAGTAAGGAGACCAGGATTCTCCTTGCATGGAGTTTACATGTTCTTCCTGTGTCTGCATAGGTTTCCTCCTACAGTCCAAAGACATGCAGGTTAGGTGAATTGGTGACACCAAATTGGCCATATTGTGTGCTTGGTGTGTGGTTGTATGTGCTCCAGCCACCCCATGCGACCCTGTTCAGGACTAAACGGGTTAGACAATAACTGACAAGTGATGTGGCCAGGACTAATGTGGAAGAAAGCGATGTAAAGCTGACCATTCGAGAAACCCGGTGAGCTAAGATCAACCTCTGCAAACCTGAGTGTCTGTCCCTGGGCCTTGTTAATTCACATTGCAAAAGAAAGCTTCACTGGGATCTGTAATCTCCTGAACTGAAAGGGCATGTCCGTCGCGATTAGAGGAATGCGAGGGATTAAATCCCTCTCACCGATGCCACATCCTGTGATGATTATCGCTTCTATGAGTTGCTCTGAAGCGGACAGACCTGGAGACGGGTCCCTTTGCAAAGTTTGGGTGGGCTCAGGTTTCTCAGAAGGACAATCGACGTTCCTACTCTCAATGCTAAATTGTGTGGCGCCATGCTAGGAGGACTAATGGAATTTTAAAATTCTGTAGGCTAATGAAGTGAATCGTTGTCTTATAACATAGTATTTATTGAAGTGTATGTTCATGAAACCGTGTCAAATAATTTGAGTACAAACTGATTAAACATCAAACGTTACTCCTTAACAATGTCTAGATGATAATGTCTGCCCGAACAAATAGGTATCGCTAGCTAAGTGGAGGCAAGAGAACTTATTAACGGATTTTTTTCTATAATTTTCTTGAATATTCCAGTTGATTTTGGCGACTTCTCTCATTGCGCTATATCTGATGGTTCACTTGCTGGAGCGATATATTCGTGGTAATCCGAGACAAAGGCTGCGGGCCGAGGGGAGGGGGATGTGTGATGACCGGAGTGGGGAGCCAGGCAGGCCCTTCTCATTCACACGCCAGCCTCCGTTCGAATTGGTCTACCTCTGGCCACGTTTTGGAGCGTACCTTGCCTCTGCTTAGCTAGCAATACTTGCTTGGTTATTGATTTTTAAAATTTGTCCCGTTTCAATTCTACAGACAGAGAGAGAGAGAGAGATGGATGTGATTCATAGATAGATAGATACTATATGACAGATAGCTAGCTAGATGTGACAGATACTATATGACAGATAGATCAGACAGACAGAAAGATAATATTAGGAACTAGCTTATTTATAACATCCTTGTACTTCAGTTTTTGATCATGGTATGCCACTGATTTGAGACCCAGATCTTTTTAACAGTGCTCAAGTCTATGACCAACTGTTTTCAATACCCTAAGCTTTGTGGTATGTCGCAGGGAAGGGTGAGCAGCAGGGACTGTGCCTGTATGGTTAGGGGACACAATAATGAAGTGTATTAGAACAGATGTAATTATATTGAAAAACTTTTATCTGAACAGGAGAGATCAGAAAAGTTGCAGTTAGAACAGGTATGTAAGCGTTGGTTTAAGCAAATTGGATTGATAGTCCTAAGATTAGAAAAGGATATACTGCAGTAGAATTCTCCTGGGTTTTAGGAAAAGGGATAGAATGGTAACTTTCTATGAGCTTATGGTCAGAAATCCAGATCAAGATACTCGAGACAGCAGTATTCTCAAGTCCAAAAAAACATATCAGGCATATGGAAATGTCTTGTGTTTCACTTCAACTAGGAAAATCAACATGTTACCTCATGTTATAAATGTTAAAGAACAGTCAAAAGGCAAAAAAATAGTATCTACAGTGCATCCGGAAAGTATTCACAACGCATCACTTTCTCCACATTTTCTTATGTTACAGCCTTATTCCAAAACGGATTAAATTCATTTTTTTCCTCAGAATTCTACACACAACACCCCATAATGACAACGTGAAAAAAGTTTACTTGAGGTGTTTGCAAATTTATTAAAAATAAAAAAATTGAGAAAGCACATGTACATAAGTATTCACAGCCTTTTGTTCAATACTGTGAATACTTTCCGGATGCACTGTATATATATTGTGATGGCCGGGACATCCCTCAACCAAGAAAAACAGCCTTTTCAAGATAAAATATCCCCTAGAACGCTAGATAGCAGCTCACCTGGATGGAAATGGCATGGGACATGGAGTCCGTATCCTCAGCCCTGTTGGGTACAGTGGCTGCCGCCAGGGGGAGCTCACCAAGATCCAGGGGGATATGATGAGGACGTCAATCCAGAAGTGCTTCGGGATCACTAGGACGGAAGCCCGCAGTACTACTGGGACGATTAATAAAGATTAACAAAGAAAGATGTGTTGGTGACCCGGAGAAGAAATACTTCCGGGTCAGAGATTTCAAAAGGACTCTGGGAAACCCCAGCAGATGGAGTCGGAGTTGGGTGGTACAGGACGGAGCTGCTGGGAGTGGAGGATTGGTTGTGATTATTGATTTATTGTACTTATTGGAGAATTGTGGAAGAGTGCTGTGCTTTGTGCACTATTATTGAACAATATTATTATTAAAAATCTTCTTGGTGTTTTACACGTGTGTCTGTCTTACGAGTTCAACGGGGCAACAGCGACCCCAAGCGTCCAATATATAATATATACACACACAGTAGAGTCTTGCTTATCCGACATAAACAGGCTGGCAGAATGTCGGATAACCGAAAATGTCGAATAATGGGAGGTGTTAAGAAAAAGCCTATTAAACGTCAAACTACAGTGGTGTGAAAAACTATTTGCCCCCTTCCTGATTTCTTATTCTTTTGCATGTTTGTCACACAAAATGTTTCTGATCATCAAACACATTTAACTATTAGTCAAATATAACACAAGTAAACACAAAATGCAGTTTTTAAATGATGGTTTTATTATTTAGGGAGAAAAAATCCAAACCTACATGGCCCTGTGTGAAAAAGTAATTGCCCCCTGAACCTAATAACTGGTTGGGCCACCCTTAGCAGCAATAACTGCAATCAAGCGTTTGCGATAACTTGCAATGAGTCTTTTACAGCGCTCTGGAGGAATTTTGGCCCACTCATCTTTGCAGAATTGTTGTAATTCAGCTTTATTTGAGGGTTTTCTAGCATGAACCGCCTTTTTAAGGTCATGCCATAGCATCTCAATTGGATTCAGGTCAGGACTTTGACTAGGCCACTCCAAAGTCTTCATTTTGTTTTTCTTCAGCCATTCAGAGGTGGATTTGCTGGTGTGATTTGGGTCATTGTCCTGTTGCAGCACCCAAGATCACTTCAGCTTGAGTTGACGAACAGATGGCCGAACATTCTCCTTCAGGATTTTTTGGTAGACAGTAGAATTCATGGTTCCATCTATCACAGCAAGCCTTCCAGGTCCTGAAGCAGCAAAACAACCCCAGACCATCACACTACCACCACCATATTTTACTGTTGGTATGATGTTCTTTTCTGAAATGCTGTGTTCCTTTTACGCCAGATGTAACGGGACATTTGCCTTCCAAAAGTTCAACTTTTGTCTCATCAGTCCACAAGGTATTTTCCCAAAAGTCTTGGCAATCATTGAGATGTTTCTTAGCAAAATTGAGACGAGCCCTAATGTTCTTTTGCTTAACAGTGGTTTTGCGTCTTGGAAATCTGCCATGCAGGCAGTTTTGCCCAGTCTCTTTCTTATGGTGGAGTCGTGAACACTGACCTTAATTGAGGCAAGTGAGGCCTGCAGTTCTTTAGACGTTGTCCTGGGGTCTTTTGTGACCTCTCGGATGAGTCGTCTCTGCGCTCTTGGGGTAATTTTGGTCGGCCGGCCACACCTGGGAAGGTTCACCACTGTTCCATGTTTTTGCCATTTGTGGATAATGGCTCTCACTGTGGTTCACTGGAGTCCCAAAGCTTTAGAAATGGCTTTATAACCTTTACCAGACTGATAGATCTCAATGACTTCTGTTCTCATTTGTTCCTGAATTTCTTTGGATCTTGGCATGATGTCTAGCTTTTGAGGTGCTTTTGGTCTACTTCTCTGTGTCAGGCAGCTCCTATTGAAGTGATTTCTTGATTGAAACAGGTGTGGCAGTAATCAGGCCTGGGGGTGGCTACGGAAATTGAACTCAGGTGTGATACACCACAGTTGGTTCTTTTTGAACAAGGGGCAATTACTTTTTCACACAGGGCCATGTAGGTTTGGATTTTTTCTCCTAAATAATAAAACCATCATTTAAAAACTGCATTTTGTGTTTACTTGTGTTATATTTGACTAATGGTTAAATGTGTTTGATGATCAGAAACATTTTGTGTGACAAACATGCAAAAGAATAAGAAATCAGGAAGGGGGCAAATAGTTTTTCACACCACTGTATGTTAGAATTTACAAACATTACGAACCTAATACAGTGGCTCGTTTGACGAACGTCTCTGAACACATAGAAATTGGGTTATGACTAAAAAGTTCGCCAAATTTTTGCCTCTGTTCACACGCAAGACAGAGACACACGCGCACGCACGCGAGAGAGTCGCATGCACGCGCATGGGAGAGAGACTCGCACACACACCAGAGAGGGCTGGCCACATAATCCACTGTAATCATGTTTTACAACAAAACAATGGAAACATTTAACTGAAAAAATGAACTTAGCAACAAAAAAATAGACTACGCTCAAGCTCGCAACTTGTAGTTCTTGTTGCTGATTGATGCATTTTTTTTTTTTGCAGTGGCATGTCGGATAATACAGGATGTTGGATAAGCGAAACTCTACTGCGTGTGTGTGTGTATATATATATATATATATATATATATGCAGTGGTGCAATCGTAGTATTGCTGCCTCACATTAAAAAGATCATGAGTTCAGGTCTTGTGTGCAGTGCAAAGTGTTTTTAGTAATGAGAAAAATGCCATGTAAATATAAAAAATTATAATCTGACCAAAATATTTATTTTAAAACAGAAATAAATGTTATTGCTAATACTGTGCAACTTTTTTTAATTATTTTATGCACTTTGAGACATGCCTGCGTCAGATGTGAGCAAAATGACTGGTTCCCTTTTGAAATAAAATAAATGTTGTTGGTAATACACTGCACTAGTTTCGCTGTATGCACTATGAGATGTACCTGGGTCAGATATGACCAAAATGTTTATTTTTTTATTTCAAAAATTAGAAAAAAAAAACAAAAACGTATTGCTACCACCTGATATTCTGTCCAGTTGTATCTTTATTAACTTTTTGATGTGCCTGTGTCAGATTTGACCAAATTTAAAAGGGAAACAATGAAAAAAATTCCTTGTTCTTCGCTCCATCTTATATTTCTTATATCTTATATTTATTTTTATATATTTCTTATAGATCTTCAAATGAGGGTCTGCTTAGAATTCCAAGAGCTAAACTTAAAAGAAGTGGTGAGGCGGGTGGCCTTCTGCTGTTACGCACCTAAAATCTGGAATAGCTGACCGATAGAAATTCACCAGGCTAATACGGAAGAGCACTTTTAAAAAAAATTGCTAAAAACTTGTTATTTTAAAATGGCTTTCTCATAGCTTCATTTTAGCGTAACCCTGATATTCTGGATATGCATTGAATTATAATTTTCTAGCGTGGCTTCACAATCCATATTAACCCCTACTTTCTCTGCTGTTCTCTTTCTGTTGTGTTGATCTGCGCCCCACCACCTGATCAAAGCACCGTGCAGTCCCTCCATTGATGGATTGAAGGCCAGAGGTCCACATCACCATCATCATCTTATCCTACCACGTGAAGCCTGAAAACCATGAGGACTGATTGAGATCATTTATGCTAGGTAGAACACTTAGAAGGGGGCTGGGTGGTCTCGTGGCCTCGGAACCCTTGCAGATTTTTTTTTTCTCCAGTTGTCTGGAGTTTTTTATTTTTTTATCTGTCCTTTCTGGCCAACAGACCTTACTTTTATTCTATGTTAACTACTACTGCCTAATTTTAATTTTTATATTTTGTTTGTTTGTTTTTTTCTCTCCCTTCATCCTGTAAAGCAATTTGAGTTACATCTTTTGTACTTTAACATGGCCTTCTCCTAACTTCACTTAAACTTAATACTGATACTCTGTATGTTCAATTCATCATAATAACTATTCATGGTGGCTCTAAAATCCGTACTGACCCCTACTCTCTCCTCTGTTTCTTTTCCGGTTTCTTTGTGGTGGCGGCCTGCGCCACCACCACCTACTCAAAGCATCCTGATGCTCCAACATTGATGGACTAAAAGCCAGAAGTCTACGTGACCATCATCATCAGGTCCTTCCATGAGAACTCTAAATCCAAAGAGGACTGTTTGACTTATGTTAGGTAGATTGCCCAGAGGGGACTGGGTGGTCTTATGGCCTTGGACCCCTGCAGATTTTACTTTTTTTCTCCAGCCTCTGGAGTTTTTTTTTTGTTTGTTTTTTCTGTCCACCCTGGCCATCAGACCTTACTTCTTCTATGTTAATTAATGTTGACTTATTTTTATTTTTTATTGTGTCTTCTATTTTTCTATTCTTCATCCTGTAAATCATTTTGAGTTACATTTTTTGTATGAAAATGTGCTATATAAATAAATGTTGTTGTTGTTTGCCCAATACATTCATTTGTGTTGGTTTAAAATTTTATTATTACCTGCTGCTTACTGGCTGCTGCAAATGTCTGGCCCAGCTAAATTTTTTCGTTTGAAAATATGGGCCTACTGAATGTGTAATCGGATATCCCGGCTATAAGCCATTCCCTGCAGGAAGGCCATAAACTGCCTAACTTTTATGAAGCAGGGTCTGGAGGACTGAAACGTGACTGTTTTCGAGAGGCCTTGCTGTACCACATTTGTCCACAGTCTGAAGTAGGACTGGATGAATCAAGGGAATTGACGGCACCTGTTGGTCCATCATTTATGACAGGAATGGTATAAGCTGGTCACTCCACCTTTCTTTGTGTCTCTGTTGCCAGCTCTCCATGAAGAGAAGACCACCTCCCTCGGCGGCCATATTCAAAACGCAAATGTTGCCTGCTTCTGAAATGCCATCCGATGGAGACCAAGCCCGAGCGAACATACAGCAAGACAGAGAGACACCAAACTGACACAAGACAAACTGCTGCGTAGGGTGTAATAGTATTTTTTGCCACACTCAATTTACTTTATTCTTTTGGGTGTACTAATCATAATGCAGTACATAACATTAAATGTGCAGTTTCTTCTCCTGCCTGTTCTTTTACTCTGTCTAAATGCATGAGGTTCAACTTGTAAAAGGAAAGCAGGGAGAAAGTGCTGCACTAAAGTACCTGACAGTATGGTAAGAATATGAAATTTAAGACATTTTGTTAAGGTCTACAAAATAAAGATAATAAAGGGGAAAACAGGGTCACCTAGGACTTCATTTCACAAAACAGTAACCGAAATGGAAGATTCCTCAAACATGGATTCAATTGCTAAACTCATTTTTCAGTCCCTCACAATTATAATGATAAGCCTGATGCGGAGGTTCAAGACCGAAAAACAGTCCAGCTTTCACCGGGCATTCTGTCAAACGTAAGAGTGCTTAAACGGTTCATGAATGTTTTAGTACAGGACTTAAAATGTGATACAGTAGCTTGAAGTTAGTTAGTGGAGGACTAATACATGCTTTTTTAATCTATACTTTGAAAAGAATTGGACCAACATGTCATTGAAGAATGTTAAAAAAAAATGCATTTCCCACTAATACAGGCTTAATGGCTTAAAGCCAAAAAGAGCAGGAAATAATACACAATTGTTTAAGTGTAGTCATCCCAACAGATTGTGTGGAAGCACAGGGCTCTTATTTTATTTGTGTGTACAGAGGAGCCTCCAGCTGTCAAGATCCACAGACATCAACGGATTGAGTAGATAATCGTCTGAAGGTGCGGAGCAAAGCCAAGTGAACGTCCTTTTGTATTTTAACAGGGCAACATGCAGAGGCAAAAGAATTAAACAAATGGCAGTAATGTGCACTCTTAGCTTTTCACTCAAATAAATGAACCAATAGGGTTGTTCACTTTATTCATCTAATTTAAGTTAATAAAACTTAAAATAACCCCGCTTGTTGACACTACAGTACGTAGCTTTTTCTAGTTTCCTTGACATCATTTTCTTAGATGACACATTAACACAGGAAATTCATGTTGAAGTGTTACCGACCTCAGGCCTAGGGGAACCTGGGCCAGCAGGTACAAGCCACTGTTGCTAGAGGGTGTAGCCACAGCGATACGGTGTAAAGCATAAAAGAAACAGACAGCAGTCCCGAGTCTCAGACCATACTTCTGTTTTTTTTTTTTTGTATTCTCCTTTTCCCAGAAATATATATATACTTCAATTTCTGCATAGATCAACATGGCAATCAGTGAAAACAATGGTGCAAGCCAATTTCCACTGCACAACAAATAGTGTAAAGACATTTACTTTGAGTCCTTGATTAGAAACCAATTTTCCAAGGAAGCAGACAGTTCTGTATCCCCACATTGTGTGTAGATGAGATACTAAATCAAAGCAGTCTGACTATTCAAAGCAGGTGACTCCTTAGCAAGACAGGTAAATATTTATGTCCTGTAGATAGCCATCAGCAATAACCTGTAGCAGAATTTTCCAGAAATTCTGCCTTTTCTTTAAAACACTGGTTTATAGCCCATTACACTAAGCAACACACCGAAATGTTATTTTCTTTATGATTACTGAGATCTAGCCCATTACGGAAGCAACACCATAAATTATTTTATTCTAAGAGAAGTGTAATCAGCCTTCTGGGGTTTTGTCTTTACTTACTTATTTTAAGCTCATCTTACTCAAAATTAACACTTTTTGAACACTATGCCAATGTCAATTTATTTATATAGCACATTTAAAACAACACAGGAACGCTGTGGCCAAAGTGCTTTACAATAATAGAATAAAACAAAAACATACAATTAACATGAATAACAAATAGAAATAAAATAAATTAACATAAAATAAATAATAAATAGAAGTAATGTTACATAATCACAATGAGGAAACCATCAGTATTACTGAAGGTCACGGAATACAAGTGAACAGAAATGAGTCTTTAGTCTCGTTTTGAATTGTCGGCGACTCCTTTATGTGACGAGGTAAAGAGTCCCACAGGCGAGGGGCAGCAGCTGCCAAAGCCCTGTCTGTCCCCCTTAGTTTGACACTTGGGACAACGAGAGACAAGAGACTAAAAACATGATGTGCCCATTTTCATTATACGCAGTTAAATTAAGTTTTATTCATTTATAAGACAAGTTTTACTTATGTGCTATTCTTATATAAGAATCGTTTTGTTGCTATTGTACACAAACTTAAGTTAGTCCAACTTTGTGTTGTTCTATAGCTTCAAAATGATTTGATTTACTCGAACATGAGGATCATGATTAGTTTCAATTAACTGACTATGTTTATGTTCAATTACTGGAATGTACAGTATCCATTAAAAACAATGTACATTTTTTCTGAACACAAGCAACAATAAGAGGAGTGAGGATGGGGACTTTGAGAATTGTCAACATCAGCAAAACACAGAAACTGCTTTTGGACTTTCAGGGCCTCCATGTCCGGTCACAATTCACAGAATGGATGCAGAGGATGTCATCATGGCTGAAATAAGAAGTGAAGCAAAATGAAACCCCTTTTATTAGCTAACTGAAGAGATTACAATCTGCAACCTTTCTAGACAAGTTGCGTGTAGAAGGGGTCCGAGTTGACTGGAAAACTTCCAGGTTTTAATCTGTTCGGTTAGCCAATACAAGGTGTCTCATTTTGCTTCACTTCTGATTCTGAAATACTCGGCAAACAGTACTCAATATTGCATTAACTTCAAAAAATATAAAGCAGATCAAAATGCTAAAATGTCAAATGGGGAGTGAGATAAAGACAGTAAAACTATTCGGCCGCCTAAAAATAAAACCAGAGCCTTTAATGCACCGGACTGTCAAAGAAAGCAATAAATGACATCCCTTCACGTTCTCCGATTTTTTCCTTGAATAAATCCGGTTTATGTCACATCTCGGGACATTTCCTCGATAAACACAACACAACGTCATTAAGCCTATGAATCCAAAAGTTCTAAAAACATTTTTATAATTTAACTGACAAAATCAGCACACGTGAGCCTTCGTAGTATTATGTGACGCAGTGTTGGAGCCGCCTAGATGTCGCGTTTTCAAATTCTTGCCTGTTGTTAGTCAATGTGAAGTTTGCACGATATCCTCGTGTGTTTTTCTCCAGCAAAGACGAGTATGTCTGATTGATTGTTGTTACTAGATCGGCCCTGTCCGAGTGTCAGGGCAGTGCACAGTCCAGGTTTTGAATATTAAATCACATTACGTATATATCCACTTACAAACTCATTTGCCATCCATTTCGTTTAAAGGGCGGAATGAGAACGTACTCACCAAGTCCTGTAAATGTTTTCCCATGTTCAAATATTCCATATAAAGACAACAAATGCACTGTACAGTATACGGAACTTAAGCTATTAGTCAACGGTTTTTGGCGCCTGCACGTTTAAAAGATTTTGTGGGTGGGGCGATTGACGAGTTGCCTGTTACGTCTCTGAAAGGGCGGGTTAAATTTGCTCCCGTGACAAATAATGAACCATTGAGATCGATTATTTGTTTTAAGTAATCCATGCCACGCCCTTTCATGGTTGTTTCCGAAAACGGGTCTTTTCTTTCGCGAAAATGTACATGAACTGTTTACCACAAAACTTACCTAGCTTAAAGCAAATCAAATAATAATGTATTGTATTGTAAATAATGGTGTGTTTGTATTTAATTGGTTGGGTGGGTTTGGGTTATCGCCGTCCGGGGTTATTTATTTTGTAAAAGTACCAATTTATTGAAATGTGTCTTCGTGCTTGACCTTGGCAATGGCGCGCAATAATGTTGAGCTTTTGTTTCTGACTATCTTCTGTAATAAAAGATACAACAGGACAGAGCTGTTTATTTGCTAAGATGTTATCTAAGCAAACTACCGAGACACTCGAGTCGTGCGTGTATGGGGCACGAGTGTTCTCTTCTTAAAGAGCTGGGTGCAGTTGCGTGCATGACGCTGGCAAGCCGCTAGCCGACAGCTTCGAGAGGTGCACGGCAGAGTTCGCTCGAAATCTTAAAAGACTCCTCCACGGGTCGCTACATTGGTGTCAGAAGTGGGAGACCAGGCTGTTAAGAAGACGTCATGGAACAGAGTCTTGAAGAAATAGAGCGTGCCATCTCGAAAATAGCGTTATGTTGGAGCCTGATCAGCAGAACTGCACGGAGAAAAGGACAAACTGGCCTGAGGGTGCCAGTATTCCCCGGACAGTGTTGCGATCTTCTAGGCACGGCCGAATGAACCTGTAGCTGCCGCAACGACACCCCAAATCACCAGTCGGCCGGTCCTCCCCACACGGTCACCCGCTAAGCTGCCACGATACAGCGGGTTGACGCCCCTAGAGCCATACCTTGCACAAGTGGATCTGGCTGCTCTTCACAATGGTTGGAGCTGCGAGGAAGCTGCAACACACTTGGCCCTTGCCTTGGAGGGTCCCGCACTTCAGGTACTCATCGACCTGCCGCCTGAGGAGTGTCGTGATCTTCAGGCCCTCACCGATGCTCTCACCCGTCGCTTTGGACAGAGAACCTCAGCGGAACACAACAGGGAGGAGCTGACAAACCGACATCGGCGTGAAGGTGAGAGTGTGGGAGCATTTGCAGCTGACATCAGGGTCTATGTACGGAAAGGTTACCCTACTTCTCGACAGCAGCAAGGGAAGAACTCAGTGTTCATGCTTTCTGCGGGCCTTACACCAGAGCGCCTCCGCCAGCACGTCTGTCTGCTGTCGCCCAGACATTTGAGTGAGGCACTACGGGAGGCTGAACGGGCTGAAGAGGTACTACAGCTTGGGTCTCCGCACGCCAATCATCACGCCCAAGCCGCTAACGAGAGCAGTTGAGCGAGTGGTAGAAAGGGACCAACCTGAGGGTGTGGAGGTCAGTCGCCCAGCCATCATCATCCCTCCGCAATGACTGCCCTAAAGTGGGGCGCTGTGGGTTTTCAGGTGGACTGTACCTAGACTGCATTATAGACGGACGGCCATGTAGTGCCTTAGTGGACACGGGGTCCACTATTTGTCTATTACAGAGAGGAGTGTTGCCCGAAACAGCTGGTCCTCTTCCAAAAGACTGGACTCCTTCTAACATCGAACTGCGACGGTTACGGGTGAACGGACAAAAATGCCCGGAAAGAAACTATTGACTGTAGTAGTAGGGACGAGCCAGACCAGCCACGAATTCTGGCTCGGACATTAAAGACAAATGCATAATTGGGTTAGACTTGCTGGCCCACTGGGGAGCATGTGTTGATGTGTCCAGGGCCATCCTCCGCGTAGGTAATGAGACTGTGTCGCCCAATCGGGCTGGAATCATCCTGGAAGGGCTGTTAGCTTGGATTTGCCTGGACACCACGGCTCACCGCTCCCGACCGTTGTTCGGAAGATGCAGGGACTGAAGAAGACCCCCAGGAGAGTATTGCAGCTCAGACCAGTGCTCCCCAACGGTTTTCCTCACACGACCACCCATCCACTGAGACGGTTGCTGCTGTGGAAGAATTGGGCCATCAAGTGGTGAACAGCTGAGCACGCCACAGCAGGAGCAACTCCAGAAAGTATTGAACGACTTTGTGGACATTTTGCGGCTCGAGAAGAGGACTGCACCAGAACCTCGTTAGTCAAACACCACATTGACACTGGCCACGCCGCCCCCATTCGGTTGCGCCCCACAGATTGCCTCTTGCAAAACGCCAAGCTGCGAAGAATTGATTCGAGATGGTAACCAACGACATCATTGAGCCTTCTGACAGTCCTGGGCCGCACCCATGGTCATGGTGCGGAAGAAAACGGGGTTGGCGCCTTGTGTGGACTTTCGTAAATTAAATGCAGTCACTCGAAAAGACTCTTACCCATTGCCTCGCATCGATGATGCATTGGACTATGTGGCTGGATCCCGCTGGTTCAGCACTTTGGACTTGCGCAGTGGATATTGGCAGGTAGAACTGGCAGCAGAGGACCGACCCAAAACTGCATTCACCATCGGACAAGGGCTGTGGCAGTTTAAGGTAATGCCGCTTGGACTTTGTAATGCGCCGCCACGCTTGAAAGACTAATGGAGCGGGTCCTAAAAGACATTCCCGAACCCGCTGTGTGGTCTATTTAGATGACCTGCTGATTCATGCCAGAGACTTTGACCAGGCGGTGCACAATTTAAGGGAGGTCCTGACCGCCATTCAGAGCGCGGGTTGCGGTTAAACCCTGAGAAATGCAATCTTCTCCGACAGACTCAGTTTCTAGGGCACGTAATCAGCGAGAGTGGGGTGGCTACAGACCCCAAGGTGACTGCCGTGAGCAACTGGCCCCACCAGCCAATATCACTGAACTGCGGAGCTTTTGGGTTTAGCCTCCTACTACCAAGATTCGTAAAAACTTTGCGACCATTGCCAGCCCTTTGCACCACTAACGAGTAAGGGCCAACAGTTTGGGTGGACGGAGGATTGCACAGCCGCCTTCCAACAGTTAAAGGCTGCCCTCGTCAGCGCGCCGTCCTGGCGCACCCTGACCCCAACCAACCTTTTGTGGTGGACACTGACGCTAGCAATGTGGGATTGGGGCCGTGCTCTCACAGAAGGGGAGGCTGGAGAAAGAGTGATAGCTTATTACAGCTGCAGCCTCAGTCGACCGGAGAGGAATTACTGTGTCACTCGGCGGGAACTGTTGGCAGTGATCCTAGCGATGCACGGCACTTTCGGCCCTACCTATTGGGCACTAGGTTCACACTGCGGACTGACCATGCTAGCCTCACCTGGATGTTGAATTTCAGGCAACCAGAGGGCCAGGTGGCAAGGTGGATGGAGATTCTACAAGAATATGACTTTGAGATACAGCACCGACCGGACGGCAGCATGCCAACGCTGATGCCCTCTCCAGGCGCCCATGCCTCAGCAATGAATGTCGATATTGCCCGACAGGAAGAAAGGGGCTGGGGCCATCGCCCGCATCCGCAAGGATAGATGACACTGTTGGAGTAGGGGAGCCGTACACTATTGACCAATTGAGGCAGTTACAGGCTAACGATCAAGCACTAGAAAAGGTAAAGGGCTGGTTGGAGACACAAGAACGCCCCGACTGGCAAACCGTGTCGCCACAGGGGCCTGAACTCAAAATACTCCACTCTCAGTTGGGCAACTTGGAGTTGCACGATGGCGTAATCTACAGGCGGTGGCACGCACCCCGGGGAGGAAATGACCGCTACAACTACTGGTTCCCCAGGCTTTGCGCGCCGAGGTCCTCCGATGGGTCCACGGAGCGCTGGATCCGACATTACGGAACGCTAAGACAGTGCGCCGACTACGGCAGCGGTTTTATTGGCCCGGTGTCGGCAAGACGCAGAGCTACACGCCCACTGCTGTGACGTCTGCACTGCACAAAAGGACCTGGTCAACGCTCTCACGCCATTGCAACGATACCTGGTCGGGCACCCATGGAGAGAATTGGCGTGGACATACTGGGTCCTTTTCCTGTAACGGAAGCCGGAAATCGCTACGTTTTGGTAGCAATGGACTACTTTACCAAATGGCCAGAGGCGTATGCAGTTCCGGATCAGAGTGCCCCACAGCTGCCCAAAAACTCGTGGATGAAATGTTCACTCGATTTGGAGTTCCGGACGAGCTCCACAGCGATCAGGGGCGGAACTTTGAGAGCCGCTTGTTCAGAGAGGTGTGTCAGCGACTGGGGTGAAAAGACCCGACCACCCCTTCACCCACAAAGTGATGGATTGGTCGGCGATTTAATCGCACCCTGGCCACTCAACTGGCAATTCTGACCAGTCAACACCAGCGGACTGGGACCAACATCTGCCTTTGGTCCTATGGGCATATCGGACAGCAGTGCAGGAGTCGAGCCAATGCACGCCAGCGGGGCTGATGTTTGGAAGGGAACTTCGCACGCCGGTGGATTTAGTGTTTGGCTCACCCCCTGAGCCTGAGATTATTGGTGGGCCCGAAATGGATTATTTTAGACGGCTAAAAGAGCGGCTGGACACCGTTCATCGACTGGCCAGGGAGGCCCTGGAGGGAGCTGGAGCACGCCAAAACGGGCTTATGACTCGGGCTCATGGCCCGACGCTGAAGCCAGGGGACAAAGTGTGGGTATTTTGCCCGCAACGGAAACGGGGATTGTCCCCAAAACTAGCCCACCATTGGCAAGGACCGGGAGAAATATTGGACAAAATATCGGAGGTAGTTTTCCGAGTCCGAATGCCTGGACGAGGCAGACGGGTGGTGCTGCACAAGGACCGCTTAGCACCATACCACCCACTGGCCCCAGAGCAACAACAACTCGAAAATATAAGCGGTTCTCCAACCTCCACCCCGCACCGAGTCAGACAGTGACAGGACTGAGCCCGACACCAGTGATGGCACCTCCGGCAGGACAAAGCGTGTCCGTCGACGGCCAGGACATTTACGTGATTTTATCTGTGATGAGTAGGGTTGTGGGGACACTAACCCTCTTAGGAGGGGCTGTGTAACAACCCGCAGCAAGCGCTGGCGGAGTGACGCCTCATGGGTAATTTATGTAAATAGTTTGCGGGGAAATTATGGGTAATTTATAAAAAGCTTATTGTATGTCGGAATTTACGTATTGTCATTTGTGTTGTAAATAATGGTGTGTTTGTATTTAATTGGTTGGGTGGGTTTGGGTTATCGCCGTCCGGGGTTATTTATTTTGTAAAAGTACCAATTTATTGAAATGTGTCTTCGTGCTTGACCTTGGCAATGGCGCGCAATAATGTTGAGCTTTTGTTTCTGACTATCTTCTGTAATAAAAGATACAACAGGACAGTATATTAGTATACAGCCACGCCCAGGATTAAACAATCACAAATTTAGGACACAAGTGAAAGTAATATGAGGTTAGTTGGCTTGATAGTGCTTTAGAGAGAGCCAGGTTTATACTTCACGCGACGCGACACATGCTCCAGCGGACGCTACTGCTACAAGTGCCTTGAGCATGGGAAAGGCGCTATATAAATAAAATGTACTATTATTATTACACAATACACGCCTGACAATTAAATTCTTTGCATCTATATAGCGCTCAGCAATTGTCGGTTAAGGACAACAGAGCAGAGTCCCCTTTGGCATTTACGCGATTCGAGCCGGCAACCTTCCGATTGCCAGGCGAATCCCTAGCCTCATAGCTACCATTAAGGTTATTCATGGTTCATTGAGTACTGCCTTAATAGTTGCTTGTTTTGTATTTTATAGTAATTCATGGACGGTGTTTCAAGTTTTATAGCCAGTGTTAAAGAAAAATCCTTTTCTTGTAGCGTTTAACAGAACTTCGCGGAAAAGTTATGAAATCGTTTTCACCAGCTGCGCTATGCCGTGGAGACTTTAATATCAATAAAGCTTTAAGAACGGCTGAGAAACACGTGTGTAGAAACGAGATGTGAGACAAGAATTTGATATGTCTGTTCAGCGGGGCTAACCATAGAGGTGGGATAGAGAGGTGTCTATACATTCAAAGCAACTATAAGGCGAGCCAAACGTATGCGTGATATAAAGACATCCTAAGTGTCCCACCAATCAGTGACTCCTGCATTCCTCCTGCATGGTATACGTAATAAAGTCGTGATCCAAGGTCCCCTAGTTTCTCATCGGAGACACGCGTTTCGGAAACCCACAATGTCAGAATCAGACTTCGTTTTATTAGCCAGTTCTTCATGCAGCCTATAGGAATGTCAGTATTGGAGATGCTTATGACATTACATACAATTAACAGTTGCAGAATAATGCAATTATATAGGAGATGTGAAAATGAAAGTGTGTGTGAGTGTAGTGTGTGCATATACTTACAAATACATATAGATATGCATACACACTCGCCCACACCTCCATGTGGGAAAGAACACCCGAATAAATGAGGAAGAAATGACTATTTTTTGATTACTTTTGCCCCTGCAGAGGATGAGATATCTCCTTTCTGTACGACTTTCTATTTCAGTTAGCAATTATCTAAATGATGATGGTGTCCAGAGACGGCCTTAGGGGTGTGCGGTGGCGTTAGGTTTGATCAACCCCACGCGGGGCCGGTATAAGTCAAACGCTGTTGTGTGGACTGCACTTGCGCGCGAGTTTAAAAAAATTTATGTTAACATACGCCGGGTTTTCTCGTTACAGTATTCAGCTAAATTTTTGCAAGATAACACGCAGACTTTATCGAAATATAACGATATAATCTATTTAAAAAGCGCAATTCATGACAATACCAGGGCAGTGCGAAATGCGATGCGGTGTCATGTGGAAATTAGCAGGGCCTCTTCTAAAAAAGGACACAAATTACAAGTATACTCTGAGTCTCCAAAGAATTGTGTTTGAAAGTTTGTGAACCCTTTAGAATTTTCTATATTTCTGCATAAATATGACCTAAAATATCATCAGATTTTCACTCAAGTCCTAGAAGTAGATACAGATAAACCATTTAAACAAATGAGACAAAAATATTATACTTGGTCATTTATTTATTAAGGAAAATTATCGAATATTACATACAGGTATTTGTGAGTGGCAAAAGTATGTGAACCACACTGATTAGCAGTTAATTTGAAGGTGAAATTCGAGTTCGGTGTTTTCAATCAATCGGATGCCAATCAGGTGTGAGTGGGCACCCTGTGTTATTTAAAGAACAGGATCTATCAAAGTCTGCTCTTTGCAACACAAGTTTATGGAAATGTATCATGGCACAAACAAAGGAGATTTCTGAGGACCTCACAAAAAGAGTTGTTGATGCTCATCAGGTTGGAAAAGGTTACAAAACCATCTCTAAAGAGTTTGAACTCCACCAATCTACAGTCAGACAGATTGGGTACAAATGGAGGAAATTCAAGACCATCGTTACATTCCCCAGGAGTGGTAGACCAACAAAGATCACTCCAAGAGCAAGGCACACGTGTAATAGTCGGTGATGTCACAACGGACCCCAGGGTAACTTCTAAGCAACTGAAGGCCTCTCTCACATTGGCTAATGTTCATGTTCATGAGTCCACCATCAGGAGAACACTGAACAACAATGGTGTGCATGGCAGGGTTGCAAGGAGAAAGCCACTGCTCTCTAAAAACAAACATTGCTGCTCGTCTGCAGTTTGCTAAAGATCACGTGGACAAACCTGAAGGCTATTGGAAGAATGTTTTGTGGATGGATGAGACCAGAATAGAACTTTTAGGTTTAAATGAAAAGCGTTATGTTTGGAGAAAGGAAAACACTGCATTCCAGCATAAGAACCTTATCCCATCTGTGACACATGGTGGTGGGAGTATCATGGTTTGGGCCTGTTTTGCTGCATCTGGGCCAGGATGGCTTGCCTTCATTGATGGAACAATGAATTCTGAATGATATCAGAGAATTGTAAAGGAAAATGTCAGGACATCTGTCCATGAAGTGAATCTCAAGAGAAGGTGGGTCATGCAGCAAGACAACGACCCTAAGCACACAAGTCGTTCTACCAAAGAATGGTTTATGAAGAATAAAGTGAATGTTCTGGAATGGCCAAGTCAAAGTCCTGACCTTAATCCAATGGAAATGTTGTGGAAGGACCTGAAGCGAGCAGTTCATGTGAGGAAACCCACCAACATCCCAGAGTTGAAGCTGTTCTGTAGGGAGGAATGGGCAAAAATTCCTCCAAGCTGGTGTGCAGGAATGAGCAAAAGTTACCGAGAACGTTTAGTAAGGGGGGTCACAGCAGATACTGAGAGCAAAGGTTCACATTGTGGTGGATTGCTGGCATTTTACTCCGGCCCTCACCCCCAGGCCGCCAGGAGGGGCTCTCCCGACAGCATGATCATGCCCCGAGTTCCAGCAGGGCCTCATGGATTATTTAGTGTTTATACACAGCCCTGCTGGATACCTTGGGGGCCACCAGGTGTCGCTGTAGGGGGGCTCATAGGCTCACATGTGCCCTATAACCCGGGAGTATGTCATAGTCATGTGATGGGAAGAAACAATGTGCTCCCGGGGTGAAGAAAAGGACTGTTTACCCTGACCCGGAAGGAATAAGGAACTGTGGACTGATTGGGCAGGTACACCTCCAGGTCAGGGTGTATAAAAGGATTGTGGGAAAGCCCAGACAGTGAGCTGAGCTGGGAGATACGAGGGCGAAGTGTCTGGGCGAGGAGGAAAGAGAATAGTGTTGCTGTGGTTGATTTATTTGTGGTTTATGAGTGTAGAGTGGAGGGTGCTTTGTGCACTGTATAATAATAAAAAGAATAGTTATTATACTTTCACCTGGTGTTCAGAGTGGTACCTGAGGGTGTTAGAGGTGGACCACGCCTCTATCTGCTACAACATACTTTTTGCCACTCACAAATATGTAATATTCGATCATTTTCCTTAATAAATTAATGACAAAGTATAATATTTTTGTCTCATTTGTTTAACTGGTTTCTCTTTATCTACTTTTAGGACTCGAGTGAAAATCTGATGATATTTTAGGTCATATTCATGCAGAAATATAGAAAATTCTAAAGGGTTCACAAACTTTCAGGCACAACTGTATACAAGATGTCATCGTCATAACTTACGTTGATGTCATGTCAGCCCTGTATCATGTTTTTCTGTATATATTCGGACATGTTTATGACCTACAAATAAAATGTGAGTTTCAGAGTTTCAACAGGAAGTGTGGAATTAACGTAGAGGTATCCTCATGAAATCTCTTACCAGTTTCCAGGTTCAGAGATGAAAATCCACTCTACTTGCCTTCTGATTGGAAAAGTCATTGATGCCATCTTCGTAGTCTAATCTGGATCTGCAATGTCTTCTTCTATAGATAGGAGAAGCCAACCCAGCAACTAATGGGCTCTACCTATTTTAGGAAGGGACTACTGTATACTGGCGATCCTTTTCGGGCGATGAAGGTGGACTATGGAATGTTTTTCAAAGACGTACATGTACGGAATTTGACTTTGAAGGATTTTAAAAGGGCTCCTCTTTGAAGCATCTCAAATACTGGAGAATACAACTTGACAAATCTGCTCGAACGGTACCTCCCATATGTGTGTGTTGTCATCTAGTAGAATATTCATCAGTCTTATAGAACTAGGAAAATGGCTCTTACACTTATTTTGTTTTCTTTTATTAAGGTTGGTGTGATTTTATTTTTAATAACTAATACATTTATTTTGTTCTCAAAATCATTTATTTATTTATTCTTATTTAACACTTAATTAATAAAAAAACTATATGTTATACATAGGGCTGCAAATTTACCCTCCTGCCTCAGGTGAAAATACCTCTAGGCCTGGCTCTGATAGTTGGAACCATTTTTGGTTCTCAAAAGACATAAATGTGAATTTCCCCTTGAGATTAATAAAGTATCTATCTATCTATCTATCTATCTATCTATCTATCTATCTATCTATCTATCATTATATAGTGCCTTTCATTTCTATCTATCTATCTATCTAAAGGTTCAGAAAGAACCTTTAGATCTGTAACAGTCAGTCAAGTCAGTCAGTTATCATCCAACCCGCTATATCCTAACACAGGGTCAGGAAACAAAGCCTGGGCAGGGCGCCAACCCACCGCACATCTGTAACAGGCTAACCACAAGTAGGTGGTAAAAGATTTGTGAAATACCAGTGGCTTCCTGATTTTTTAAAGAACTCTCATTGCACACAATAACATCGGCTCAGTCCAGGTTTTCTCAGTCTGCTAGTGTCCTGCTAGGTAGCCTACCATATGCAACTAGAATTGAAAAATAATTATTTGATCATTGTGATTTGTGAGCTCATGTGGGGTCAGTTCTTTCAGGCACAGATTTTGGTTGATTAAAGCAGTCCTGGCCCGTCACTTTCAGGGTAAGACCATGACTGAGTAGAGCAGGTCTACTGTGCACAGGTAGGAACAAAGATTCTATTTTGGTCTTAGATGGGCACAGTCCATAGCATAGCTCAGATGGCATAACAAAACCTGGCAAGCTTAACAGAAAGCTCACAAAATATGCAAAATGTGTCAGCATTTATAATGGTGAAGGAAGTCAGAAGATGTCTGCAAGAAGAATGTCGCCTGCATTCCACCAAACTGGGCGTGCGTTCATCAGCATTCCATCTATCCATCCATTCTCCAACCCTCTATATCCTAACAACAGGGTCACGGGGGTCTGCTGGAGCCAATCCCAGCCAACACAGGGTGAAAGGATGGAAACAAACCCCGGGCAGGGTGCCAACCCACCGCAGGGCGCGCACATACACACAACAAGCACACACTAGGAACAATTTAGGATCGCCAATGCACCTAACCTGCATTCCACACGAACATAATTGCACTGCTCTAATGGCTTCTCTTGCCTGGATTTGTATGTACCATACTTCTCTGATCTGAGTATTTCTGCCATGGTTACCAAGGGGTACACATTCCTTTCTACAGTATAAAGAACATAATCCCAGGGACCCAGTGCCCTCTGGTGAAAAAAAACATACGTTAAATATTTCATTTTTTTCCACATATTGGAAAGTTAGTCAAAGCACAAAAAAAAAAACAAACTTTATATGCAAAGAACCCTTACCACAATGAAATAGTGCTGGGCCAGGCAGCGGTTCTCTAAGAAGCACACAACCCAGTAAAGAACTATAAATTACCATAAAAAAAATAAGGATTTTAAAACAGAGTAGCGGGGCATGTGTACAGCCTTGATGGGCATCTGTGTTAATGTGAAGACAGTGTGAGCAGAGCCGTAGCGTGGGTGGTCTGACTAATCTTGGATGGGCGCCCATCAAGGGTGTGGTTGTTTCTGGTTAAAAAGAAATAATAAAAAAAAAAAAACTGATAAAAACATCACTGAAAATTAGTAATATAGATATTTATGGACATTTCCCTTTGTTTTTTATGTTTTTGTAAACAGCTTGCAATATTGCATTTAAAAGTGTTTCTTTTACAATGACAGACAAATTGTTGAAAATAAAGTGCAGTTTTAAGTAAATTAACAATGAGAATGACGTACTGCCTGAAAACCACCACGCACACTAATTTGTAAACTCACGGCGGGCCTTTATTGTCGGAGCCGCAATGCACATCCAGTTATTCCGCTCTCATAGTGATCCTCTATCTACTCGTATCTTTACTTAAGCTAAGTTCATTTTGTGTAGTATATTAGTTTATATCGTTTTATACAGTCAGTCAGTCATTTTCCAACCCACTATATCCTAACACAAGGTCACGGGGGTCTGCTGGAGCCAATCCCAGCCAGCATGGGGCACAAGGCAGAAACACACACACACACCCACACACCAAGAACACACTAGGGAAAATTTAGGGTCGCCAATGCGCCTAAACTGCATGTCTTTGGACTGTGGGAGGAAACCGGAGCGCCCCGAGAAAACCCACGCAGACACAGGAAGAACAAGCAAACTCCGTGTAGGGAGGACCCGGGAAGTGAACCCAGGTCTCCTAACTGCGAGGCCCTTCGTTTTATACATTTGGCTAAAAAATTGAAATATGAAAATATGATTGAATGTTTTTTATTTATTCTAATAATGAATGTTGAACTAACATTTAATAAAATAGAAAATCTAATTGTTTTTATTTTGGAAGTATCATACTTATTTCTATTCAATTCATGACAGAAAATGGGTCCTAAAAAGAAGTAGGGAGCACAAAATCTGAAAGAAAAAAAAAAAAGACAACACGAGTACTCCATCCATCCATTATCTAACCCGTTATATCCTAACTACAGGGTCACAGGGGTCTGCTGGAGCCAATCCCAGCCAGCACAGGGCACAAGGCCGGAAACAAACCCCGGGCAGGGCGCCAGCCCACACACACACACCAGGGCCAATTTAGGATCGCCAATACACCTAACCTGCATGTCTTTGGATTGTGGGAGGAAACCCACGCAGACACGGGGAGAACATGCAAACTCCATGCAGGGAGGATCTGGGAAGCAAACCCGGGTCTCCTAGCTGCAAGGCAGCAGCGCTACCCACTGCGCCACCGTGCTGCCCTTGCAAGTACTCAAATACTTTAAAACAATGCATTTCAACTGGAAGTAAACAAATTTAAGTGAATAAAGCAATGAAAATGATGTAAATATTCCTAATGCATACAATACATTTGTTGTATCCATTTTGATTGAAGAAGGGCGCTTATTTTCCCTTTCGGCACCAGGCGTCGTTTTGCCGCACACTAAGGCTCTGAGTCTGAGAGGTGGTTGTCACAAGCCGTCTTTTAAAGCTGATGGCCTGCTGGTACTTCGTGACCGACTGGGACTGAGAGGGTAATAAGAGAGGTACAAGAGAGGCAGATGTACAAAAAAGGTAGGGTTTTATTCTAAAATAGCAAAAAAAAAAAAATTTTTTGATATAAATGTTTGCACTAAACAAAAAATATTGTCCAGATTTAAAACAATTCTTATTCTTAAAATGCAAAGAAGAATATATAAACACCCTGTTTGTTCCCCCACCTACGTTTTGCGGCTACCACCGTACACCATTTCGGTGCTTCAGGGGGAATTACACACCTCAAAGAAAAATCAAAGTATCCGACCACAAAACAAAAAAACATTTGAACACCACGTACAATAAAAAATATAATACCTAACCTTGAGATTACTACGGCACCACCTTTAAAATGCCGGTAAGCATTGGTTAGTAGCTGAGATTAAATCTGAAAGAAAACCACACCTCTGCCAGTAAGTCCCAAACCTTGTCAAATATATTTTTTCTCGCTGTAAGCCCACTGCTTATTGCGGTTCGCGTATTATGCTTACTGTGTATTTCGCTGTTCAATATCAGTCTGCACTGTGTTAGCAACCCGGTGAGGCTATAGCATCACAGTGGGCACCATAATATGTCAAGAAAAAAAACTGTAAATCTGTTTAAAGAAGGATGCATTCAGGTCAGTTTTTACGTGGTGCTTAGCTAATTTCACTGCTGACAGAGCTCAATACAGATTTCAAGAGCCAGGACTTCTACTGTATTAGTCAAAGGTGGAATGCACGTTAAGAAGATCTCATTTTCATATATTTGCAACTATAATAACGACAAACAAATGTTATAAATCAAGCAGTTATATTCAGTGGTTAGGAAAAGTAACAGGCATACTGAAAAGAGGATTTGATCACCAGTGTTGACAGTGATATTAATGGTTTTAATACCATTATTTATATAAATATGTAAAAGAAGAGCAGTAAAAGAAAACATTCCAATAAAAAAAGGATCACTACAATTAAATATCAGACATTTGCTAACTTGCTTAGTCCTCAACATGGTTTCCGGGGTGTTCGAGCCTATCCCAGCACAAAGTGCAAGGCAGGAACAAACTCAGGACAGGGCGCCAGTCCATTCCACGGCAAACACACACACATATCAGAGACACACACCAGGGCCAATTTAGTACTGACAATCCACTTAACCTGCATGTCTTTGGACTGTGGAAGCAAACCCACAGAGAAACAGGGACACCCCGGGATGCAACATCAGGGGCCTCATGCATAATGCCGTGCGTAGAATTTATACTAAAACATGGCGTAAGGACAAAAGCGGAAAAGTGCGTACGCACAAAAATATCCCCATGTATAAATCTGTGAGTTCGCCAACTTCCACGTTCTTCCGCTCCATAAATCCTGGTCAGCGTGAAAAGTAACGCTCGTGCACGCGCCTGCTGTCCCGCCCCGTCTCCTCCCAGAATTACGCCTCTTTGAAAATGCAAGTCAATATATATAGTCCTTAAGCTCAGCGTTCTGTGAAAAGGCAGTGGCAAAAGCATGGGGGAAGTAAAAGAAATTCAACAAATACCAAGTGGAGGCAAAGAAAAATGTACTAATTGTTGGTTTGAACAGTGGTATAAACAACAAAAGGAAGTTGATCGAGTGACATAGAGTGTCAGAGAAACTTGAAAGTTCAAGTTCACAAAGTCGCACAGTGCCCAAAATAAAAAAGAAGCTGTCAAATATCAAAGTCGGCATGAAAAGGTGAGTCGTAGCCCACCATCTGTGTGTCATATGAAAATTTATTAGGATAAGAGAAAAAAAATAGACACACAGTGAGAAAAATGCATGAAATGTCAACTTTAATCTTGAAATTTCCACTTTAATCATGTAGTTTATTTTGTTATTAAAGTAGAACATCATAAAGTTCATCTTAAAATCGTTTAATTTACTAGTTTCTCAAATCCCATTGTAACTAAAGTAACACGTTAAATGCTTTGTTTTGTATTTGATCTTCTATGTGCTCTATGTGTGTGAATCACTACTTGTTTCCGGGCTTTGTCTTCCTCCGACAGGACACAGAATCCATTACATTTGTGATAATACAGCTGTCTGAATCATTAAAATACTGAGATGTACTGTATACATGATATTTTCATGATGATAGGAGTTAAAGCATGTTATTAAACATGGGAACACGGTGGCGCAGTGATTGTTCATGACTCACACAAGATGCTTGCAGCGCTGTGCGTGACCTTTGATGAAATAATTTACTGCAGCAGTACTGTCTCTTTCAAACGTACTAACTTCCAATTCCTGTCTTTACTTTTCTTTCTCCAAGTAACCAATCGCCACACAATCAGCTCTGTAATAGACGTTAAGCCATCTGTAAGCTTATAACGCTGATTCTTCAAAACTTTTAAGGAACATTGAAATATCTTCATAGTACGTGTTTAATTATTCTATCCATCTATCCATCCAGTGTCACGCCAGCACCTGCAAGAATACAGCGCAAGACAAGAACAATACGTGAACGGAGTGCCAGATCCTCACTAGCACTGCGGTGCCATGTCTTCACATGTTTAATTATTAACAATATAGATTATTTAAATGATGCTAACATTTTATCTGTATAATGTAATAAACATATGTTGCTGCATTTCATCTTAAAAATGATATCATCATCGTATGTAAATACGCACTTTATAAAGTGGCTCAGGTTGTGCGATATTATAACTGTAGTACAAGTTTACAGTGAGGTGATTGTACTTATAAGTCCTAACAGTTCTACAAAGTGCAATTGATTGAATGCATTTAAAGTTCTTGGGATGAAACTGTTTCTGAACCGCGAGGTCCGTACAGGAAAGGCTCAAGCGTTTGTTGTATGAGAGCAGTTCAAATAGACAGCATGGCTGAGGCAGCGTGTGCTTGATGCTGTATTCCAATAATTCTCTTTCTGATCAGCTGCTGCTGTGATTCACACTCAGATACAGTGATATAAATACTCCGAGTCGTGCAGTGAGAGCAATATGGAAAAAGATGATCCGCTGTGGAACCCCTAACAGGAGCAGCTGATAGAAGAAGGAGAAGGTGCAGTGAGAGTAACAACGCTAAAGCAGTTATGGTATTTGGAATAGTTTGACCATTCTGTGCACCATTATATTGTTACAGGTTAATTACAATCAGATGCATTAAACTAATAAACAATATGCGGTTAATTTCAGTGTATTTGACAAAGCCATGTCAGGGATGTGGATCTAAAAAAGAATTGCTTTGACGCTGGGTGCTGCCAGTTTACAAGACTGAGCACAGAACTTATGTACGCCAGGGTTGGAACTACCGTGAAAATGTGTGTGGCTTCACGCCAAGTTTAAGTTTTATACATCGCGATTTGAACATGGAAACGGGAGTACGCAACATTTTTGTGCATATGCACCGTTTATACATGAGGCCCCAGGTCTTCTTAATATACAATACAATACAGATTATTTTTGTATAGCCCAAAATCACACAGGAAGTGTCGCAGTGGGCTTTAACAGGCCCTGCCTCTTGACAGCCCCCCAGCCTTGACTCTCTGAGAAGACAAGGAAAAACTCCCAATAAAAACTTTGTAGGGAAAAATGGAAGAAACCTCGGGAAAGGCAGTTCAAAGAGAGACCCCTTTCCAGGTAGGTTGGGCGTGCAGTGGGTGTCAAAAGTAGGGGGTCAATACAATACAATACACAGAACAGAACAATTCCTTAAGACAGCATAATAATAAAAATTTTAGAAGTACGGTTTAACAGTAGATGATGATATGACATAATTAGGTTTCGATATTTTTAGAGCCCTGGAGACCTCATCCATCAAGCTGCCTCCCCATTTGGCCATGCCACGGCTGAAACGTTGCTCCGATGAAATGACCCCTCTTTCTCATGATTCCTGTGATCCTCCATCAGGGATGACTTTACCATAGGCAGGCAAACAACTTGGCAGGTGGGCCGTGGCACCAATGGCCACATTTGGGTACCGAGAAAAGAAACAGAATAGGTGAGGGTTAGTATTCAAATATAATTATCATGTTACTTATGTTATAGTGCTAATGACTGACAACAGAGATGCAGTCTGCACAGTTAATCAGCAGCTCTAGTCAGGATATTCTAAACTGAAGTAGTGAGTCTTCAGCCGGGATTTAAAGGCTGAGACTGAAGGGGCATCTCTTATGGAAGCAGGAAGACCACTCCACAGTTTAGGGGCCCTGTAACTAAAAGCTCGACCTCCCACTGTTATTTTATTAATCCTGTGAATCCTAAGCAGACTGGCATCTTGAGATCTTAATGTGCGCTCAGGTTTGTAAGTCATGATAAGTTCAGACAAGTAAGCGGACCTTGGCCATTTAATGCCTTATATGTTAAAAGGAGGATTTTGAAATCTGCCCTGAACTTAACTGGGAGCCAGTGTAAAGATTTAAGAACTGGGGTTATGTGTTCATATTTTCTTGTTCTTGTAATAATTCTTGCAGCGGCATTTTGGATTAACTGGAGGCTGAATAAAGAACAGTTTGAACAGCCAGTGAACACCGCATTGCAGTAGTCAATCCTACTAGAGATAAATGCAGGAATTAATTTCTCACAATCCTGTTTATTTAGAAAGCGCCTTAATTTCCTAACATTTTTAAGATGGAAAAAACATGTTTTGGACGACTTTGTAATATGCGCTTTAAATGACATGCTAGAGTCAAAGATAACTCCTAGATTGCGGGCTGATTCAGTAAAATTAATTGGGATTCCAACTGAGTTAAATGACGACAAAATATTGCTGTGATCAGCGTCATTCCCTCCAACAATTAACATCTCTGTTTTATCTGTACTTAAAGACAAGTAGTTCTCATTCATCCATTCCTTTAATTCACTAACACAACTAATTAAAGACAACATCGGAGAAACTTCATTTGATTTAAATGAAAGGTATAACTGGGTGTCATCTGCATACGAGTGAAAATTAACATTATGTTTCCTAATGAGAGATCCCAGTGGAAGCATGTAAAGTGAAAACAGTGACGGTCCCAGTATATATTAATATGAGGCAGCATCGCTACCACTGTGCCACCCACAATGAAATGTGCTTAATGTAAGTTTGTACCGAGTGTTGCAGTGGTTCACATGCAGATACAGCATTCTGAGCTCAGCTTCACGCTTGCTGACTGTCTGAGTGGAGTCAGAATGTTTTCCCAGTGTCGTCTCTGTTCTAGTTCTCGTAACAGACATTTTATTTTTGATCATTTTTGGGTGGAGTGTCATTTTAAGGACAAGTGGGACACCGTTCCAATCTGCAAGCATTTGATCTTGTTTTATAGAAAATAAATAATATGGTAAACTCGTCTCAGTAATTTATTATATAGTTAAAAATATTTATAGCAAACAGAACTAAATCGTCATAATCACATATTTCCAATTTTACATGACCTCTTCAATGTGATTTCTTATTTGACAAATATTTATTTTCAGAGTAACAAAACTTTTTCTTTCCTTGTTGTTTAGGCAGGCCCGAATGCTGCAGTGTACTCGGCAGGTTCGCATGGCAGCCTGAACTTGAGTTCTGTCTTTGGGCTTGAATGTTGCAGCCCCCTTTTTAAGTGGCCCATTAAGGTCAAAATTAAGTTATAAAATATTGAATTTTTTTTTCTTAGTCTGATCCCATTTTTTTTATAAAATTGAAAACCGTTTATGGTCTTACCTTTATTTGTAAATGAAGTCCATGTGTTTATCCTTCTCCACGAAAGTCTCCGTCACATTCTTGTAAAAGTCCTCTTTATTTTCCTTTAGTTTCTCTCCGCCTCAATGGAGATATTATCGCCAAGAAGAACAGAAGCAACAAGCGCCTGTTGGGCTCACATGCGCCCCCTTCAGGCTGGTACTGTACTGTCTGCCTCACCCTGTGCCTTTTCACTGATGTTTTATGTACGATCAGCAAAACTAAATATGTCACACACATTCATTAAAGATATTAGCCAGGCTGTGGAAAGTCAGGGTGTATAAAAAATGTGTCTGCAAACATTATACACAGAGAGACAGCAACAGGCACCCGCCGGCGTGTGAGCAAGACCGCAGTCCGAGGTGAGGCTCCACTCATTGCTGCCGCACCTTGCGTTTCTCCCATGTATTTGAAAAGGAAGTGTGCAAAATCAGCGACTTTGCCTATAAAAATGATCATAATTATTGGAATCATACAGAAAACAAATGTATAGCACAGACCAGTGGACACATTTTATGTTATCATTATTAGTTTTTTTACTTTTCATGATGACAGGTGAGGCTCTCACTTGCCTTCCCTGACCGCACATCCCTCTCTGAGACAGTGTTAGGTTTAGCACTAAAGAGTTCATTTAACATGGACAGATTTCTTTGTGTGCAAAGATGCTCAGATGAACATGCACACTTTATGGCATTTACAAGGGAAGGAAGCTGATGGCTTGTTTTTCCTACCAGACCACAGGCTGGATGATGAAAAGATAGAAATGAACACACGCAGACACTCACATAGATCAGTGCAGGTCGACATGGACATTAGGCCGCTCCTGTAAACAGTCTGTCTGTCTATGCAGCTTCTTTACTTTGCTTGACCCAAAGTTTTTGGTTTCAAATTAAATATATTTAAGCTCCTGTTCATTTTACACTATTTATATAAGTTAATGGACTTGATCCTATAGTCTTGTACAGTACATTTGGTTATATTGTATTGTAAAATCTACCATTGAATGATTTCTTGCAGTATCACTAAAGTGAAATTTACATGGAAGCACTGGATGGACCTCTCCGTACAGATATATTTTTATTTATTTGTTTTTGGGAATTCAATATGTATGCATGTATTTTTTATTGTCATCTGAACCACAAGTACACAGTGAAACAAAACTGCATGACTGCAATACAACACCCCATGTATAAACTGCACAAAGTGCCAATGATCACTGGGCAATAACACAACAAATGCAGTAGCCCTGAGGGCCACAGTGGCTGCCATTTAGTTTTTTACCAGTGACCAATATTTTCATTTTAATTAATTTCTATTCCCTTCATTTTAATTGCCCTTTTTCTGAATAGCTTCTTTTTTTCATAAACGGCAGCCAAGGTGTGAAACAAGTCATCAGATGCCCAGCCAAGTTGGAGCCTCCAATTCTAACCAATTTCACTCCAACCAGGTTCTTAATTAGAAGCCAATTCTGATTAATTAAAGTTGGGAGCGTGCACTGATACAGTTCGTTGCCACAAACACTACATGACGAACCACCTCTGGATCCCAGTTTAGGACCCGAGTGCAGCCCTGCAATGGGTAAACCCGTTCTTTAATTCCATGACTTGTTGCTGCTCTCATTCTGTCACAGCAGACATTTCCAAAATTATCAATTTTCTTTCTTCTAAGAGCATTGTGAAAATGTGTTGATGACCTTAGCAGATCAACCTTACAGAGACCTTCACCTTTCTTTGTTTTGTGACTTTTGGCAGTTGGTGTAGCAGAAAATGATGTAAAAGACACAGAAAGATGGAGACGGATGATCCGCTGTGGTGACCCCTAAATGGGAGTACCCAAAAGAAGAAGCTGGATGATAAATTGGACTGGACTGCCAATACTGATGCTCTATGCAAGAGAGGACAGAGCTGACTATACTTCATTAGAAGTCTGGCGTCCTTCAACATCTGCAATAAGATGCTGCAGATGTTCTACCAGACTTGAGTTGTGGCGCGCCCTCTTCTACGCGGTGGTGTGCTGGGGAGGCAGCATAAAGAAGAGGGACGCCTCACACCTCGACAAACTGGTAAGGAAGGCAGGCTTTATTGTAGGCACGGAGCTGGACAGTTTGACATCCGTGGCAGAGCGACGGGCGCTGAGCAGACTCCTGTCAATCATGGAGAATCTACTGCATCCACTGAACAGGATCATCTCCAGACAGAGGAGCAGCTTCAGTAACAGACTGCTGTCACCGTCCTGCTCCACTGACAGACTGAGGAGACCCCACACTATGCGACTCTTCAATTCCACCCGAGGGGGGTTAAACGTTAACATTATACAAAGTTATTGTCTGTTATACCTGCATTGTTATCACTCTTTAATATTGTTTTTATCAGTATGCTGCTGTTGGAGTATGGGAATTTCCCCTTGGGATTAATAAAGTATCTATCTATCTATCTATCTATCTATCTATCTATCTATCTATCTATCTATCTATCTATCTATCTATCTATCTATCTATCTATCTATCTATCTATCTATCTATCTATCTATATTTATTATATAGTGCCTTTCATATCTATCTATCTATCTATCTATCTATCTATCTATCTATCTAACAAGAATGAGTATGCTGGACACAGTTTAGTTGGTCACATGTCGTCTCATTTTGTATTTTATTACTGTTTGGCTGCTTATAAAAGAAAATAGGAACAACTAAGGGGCTTGAATCTTAAAGAGCAAGTCAATTAAAATTAAGGTAAAGGAGTTCATTACCAGCAGAAGGTGATCACTAATTAAGAAAAGGGTTAGAATTTAAACCTGCAGCCAATTATGGATACAGTATCCATCCATCCATCCATCCATTTTCCAACCCACTGAATCCGAACACAGGATCATGGGGGTCTGCTGGAGCCAATCCCAGCCAACACAGGGCACAAGGCAGGAACCAATCCCGGGAGGGTGCCAACCCACCACAGTGGATACAGTATGTCTCAGTATTGTTCACATATTTAGTAACTGAGACCTACGTGGCACATCAGCATGTCCTAAACATGAAGAAAAAGCAGAGTGCATGAAAACACAGAGATGTGATGAGACAATGATGGGGAACCACAATAGTGTTATCGTTGTGTAGCAGCGTATACACTTATCATATAGTAGCAAATACTGTAATAAAATGCATACGTGTATATACCACACAAGACCACAGTTATAATGCAAATAGACCAACAAAGTGAGTGTACAGTGGAGAGACAAAACTGCATGGGAGGTGTTAGGGGACATTTTGTATTGAGGACAACCAGGGTACCTGAGCAGACTCTAATGCGGTGCTATTGTCTTCCAGATGATAGAGGTACGATGAGCCCATGGGTGAGTTTACCAACAGGTAAGATAAAAAAAAAAGATAAATTCATATCCTATTAATATTAAAATGAAGTTTAATATTAATTAATTCAAGATTAGTAATTAGATTTATAGGTAATTTATAAGGCAGCACAGTGGCACGGTGGGTACCACTGCTGCCTTGCAGTTAGAAGATCTGGGTTCACTTCCTGGATCCTCCCTGCGTGGAGTTTGCATGTTCTCCCCGTGTCTGCGTGGGTTTCCTCCCACAGTCCAAAGAAATGCAGGTTTGGTGCATTGGCAATTCTAAATTGTCCCTAGTGTGTGCTTGGTGTGTGTGCGTGCCCTGTGGTGAGCTGGCGCCCTGCCTGGGGTTTGTTTCCTGCCTTGCACCCTGTGTTGGCCGGGATTGGCTCCAGCAGACCCTCGTGACCCTGTGTTCGGATTCAGCGGATTGGAAAACGGATGGAAGGATAATGGATGGATGGATGGATTTATATAAAAGTCATTTATAAGACTTCTTGACAGATTTTTGTAGCTAAAGCACTTATATTAATTTATTAATTTATTTATAGGGAACTTTACATTAGCAGTAAATCTCAAAGTGCAAACATAAAAGTTTAAACAAAGGCAAAGAGAGATAATAACAGAGGTAAGACAACAATAATTAAAGCATTCTTGTTAATAAGCTTTCCTAAAGAGAAAAGTCTCCTCCTCGAACCGTCATCTTATCATGATGGAGGGGTTTGCTTGTCTCAATAATCCTAGGAGCTCTGTAGTCCGGGACTTTATGCCCCTGGTAGGGTCACCCAAAGCAAAATGGTCCTAGGTGAAGGATGAGACAAAGAATGGTTCAACCAAACTTCCTATGGACGGCGTTTTCCCTTGCCTGGACGCGGGTCACCGGGGCCCCCCTCAGAAGCCAGGCCTGGAAGTGGGACTCGATGGCGAGCGCCTGATGGCCGGGCCTGCACCCATGGGGCTCAGCCGGGCACAGCACGAAGAGGCAACGTGGGTCCCCCTTCACAAGGGCACACCACCTGTAGGAGGGGCCAAGGAGTGCAGTGTGAGTTGGGTGGTGGCCAAAAGCGGGGACCTTGATGGTCCGATCCTCGGCTACAGAAGCTGGCTCTTGGGACATGAAATGTCACCTCTCTGAAGGTAAGGAGCCTGAGCTAGTGCGCGAGGTCGAGAGGTTCCGGCTAGATACAGTCGTGCTCACCTTGACGCACAGCTTGGACTCTGGAACCAATCTCCTTGAGTGGGGCTAGACTCTCTACCACTCTGGAGTTGCCCCCGGTGAGGCGCCGAGCAGGTGTGGGCATACTTATTGCCCCCTGACTTGGAGCCTGTGCATTGGGGTTTACCCGGTGGACGAGAGGGTGGCCTCCATCCGCCTTTGGGTGGGGGGAAGGGTCCTGACTGTTGTTTGTGCGTATGTGCCGAACAGCAGTTTGGAGTATCCACCCTTTTTGGAGTCTCTGGAGGGGTGCTAGAGGGCATACCTTCTGGGGATTCCCTCGTTTTGCTGGGAGACTTCAATGCTCCGTGGGCAATGACAGTGAGACCTGGAAGGGCGTGATTGGGAGGAATGGCCCCCCCCGATCTGAACCCGAGCGGTGTTTTGTTATTGGACTTCTGTGCTCGTCACGGATTGTCCATAACGAACACCATGTTCAAGCATAAGGGTGTTCATATGTGCACTTGGCACCAGGACACCCTAGGCCTCAGGTCGATGATCGACTTTGTGGTCGTGTCGTCGGACTTGCAGCCATATGTCTTGGACACTCGGGTGAAGAGAGGGGCGGAACTGTCAACTGATCACCACCTGGTGGTGAGTTGGCTTCGATGGTGGGGGAAGATGCTGGTCAGACCTGGTAGGCCCAAACGTGTTGTGAGGGTCTGCTGGGAACGGCTGGCAGAGTCCCCTGTCAGAAGTAGCTTCAACTCCCACCTCCGGCAGAACTTCAACCACGCCCCGAGGGAGGTGGGGACATTGAGTCGAATGGGCCATGTTCCGTGCCTCTATTGTTGAGGCGGCTGACGGAGCTGTGGCCGTAAGGTGGTCGGTGCCTGTCGGCGGCAATCCCGAACCCGTTGGTGGACACTGGCGGTGAGGGATGCCGTCAAGCTGAAGAAGGAGTCCTATAGGACCTTTTTGTCCTGTGGGTCTCTGGAGGCAGCTGATAGGTACCGGCAGGCCAAGCGAATGCAGCTTCGGTTGTTGCTGAGGCAAAACTTCGGGCATGGGAGGAGTTTGGAGAGGCCATGGAGAGCGACTTTCGGACGGCCGAGGAGATTCTGGTCCACCGTCCGGCGTCTCAGGAGGGGAAGCAGTGCAGTGTCAACACCGTATATGGTGGGGATGGTGCGCTGCTGACCTGACCTTCTGGGACGTTGTGGGTGGTGGGGGAGTACTTGAAGACCTCCTCAATCCCACTAACATGCCTTCCAATGAGGAAGCAGAGCCTGGGGACTCTGAGGTGGGCTCTCCCATCTCTGGGACTGAAGTCACCGAGGTGGTCAAAAACTCCTTGGTGGCAGGGCCCGGGGTGGATGAGATCGCCGGAGTTCCTTAAGGCTCTGGATGTTGTAGGACTGTCTTGGTTGACACGTCTCTGCAACATCGCATGGACATCGGGACAGTGCCTCTGGATTGGCAGACCGGGGTGGTGGTCCCCTCTTTAAAAGGGGACGGAGGGTGTGTTCCAACTATAGAGGGATCACACTCCTCAGCCTCCCTGGAAAAGTCTATTAGGGGTTCTGGAGAGGAGGGTCCGTCGGATAGTCAACCTCGGATTCAGGAGGAACAGTGTGGTTTTCGTCCTGGTCGCGGAACAGTGGACCAGCTCTTCACCCTTAGCAGAGTCCTGGAGGGTGCATGGGAGTTTGCCCACCAGTCTACATGTGTTTTGTGGACTTGGAAAGGCATTGACCGTGTCCCTCGGGAATCCTGTGGGGGGTGCTCCGGGAGTATGGGGTACGGACCCCTGATAAGAGCTGTTCGGTCTCTGTACAACCGGTGTCAGAGCTTGGTCCGCATTGCCGGCAGTAAGTCGAGCCCGTTTCCAGTGAGAGTTGGACTCGCCAGGGCTGCCCTTTGTCACCGATTCTGTTCATAACTTTTATGGACAGAATTTCTAGGCGCAGCCAGGGTGTTGAAGGGGTCGGTTTGGTGGACTCAGGATCGGGTCACTGCTTTTTGCAGATGATGTTGTCCTGTTTGCTTCATCAGGCCGTGATCTTCAGCTCTCTCTGGATCGGTTCGCAGCTAAGTGTGAAGCGGCTGGGATGAGAATCAGCACCTCCAAATCCGAGACATGGTCCTCAGCGGAAAAGGGTGGAGTGCCCTCTCAGGGTTGGGGGAGAGATCCTGCCCCAAGTGGAGGAGTTCAAGTATCTCGGGGTCTTGTTCACGAGTGAGGGAAGAATGGAGCGTGAGATCGACAGGCGGATCGGTGCGGCATCCGCAGTGATGCGGGCTCTGCATCGGTCTGTCGTGGTGAAAAGGAGCTGAGCCGTAAGGCAAAGCTCTCAATTTACCAGTCGATCTACGCTCCTACCCTCACCTGTGGTCATGAGCTATGGGTAGTGACGAAAGAACGAGATCGCGAATACAAGCGGCTGAAATGAGTTTCCTTTGCAGGGTGTCTGGGCTTTCCCTTTAAAGATAAGGTGAGAAGCTCAGTCATCCGGGAGGGGCTCAGAGTAGAGCCGCTGCTCCTCCACATCGAGAGGAGTCAGATGAGGTGGCTCGGGCATCTGATCAGGATGCCTCCTGGACGCCTCCCTGGTGAGGTGTTCCGGGCACGTCCAACCGGGAGGAGGCCCCGGGGAAGACCCAGGACACGCTGGAGGGACTATGTCTCCCGGCTGGCCTGGGAACACCTTGGGATTCTCCCGGAAGAGCTGGAAGAAGTGGCCGGGGAGAGGGAAGTCTGGGCCTCTCTGCTCAAGCTGCTGCCCCCACGACCCGATCTCGGTTATGCGAAAGAGGATGAATGGATTTTTTTATACGTGTGCCTCCATGTCCAATCTGTGTAGGGTCGAGCACATATATAGCGCCATTACAGTTTGTTTGTCCTTCTCCACTGTAAGTCCCTCTGTGAGCCCACCAAACACAGCCGTTAGTGGATTAGGAGGGACTGTGACACCAAGGCTGTCTGATCGTCATTTTAAGATTTTGGTCCAGAATGATGTGAATTTGGTGCACACGGCCCAAAACTTGTGGCCCAATGAGGCCGGAGTTCGATTGCAGCGTTCGCAGGTTGGATTTTGCCCTGGAAACATTTTGGACAATTTCAAGTGAGACAGATATGCTTGATATATTAATTTTCAGTTGAATAATTGTATGCTTTGCACATATGGAGCACGAATGGATTCTCTGCATTGCTACCATCCACTCCTTTTCTGAGATGTTGAGTGAGAGATCGTTTAACTACTGTCCTCTGGGATATTTGAAAGGGAGGGACTGTAAAATGTTTTTACATATTACGGAAATGCTGTTGGAGTCCTCAAGACCGATCGATATTTTTTCCAGCATCGAGGTAGGAGGGGGGTGAGGAAAATTGGGCAGGTTCTGTTTAATTAACAAAGTTTCTTATTTGAAGGTAGTGAAAGAAATGTGTTGCTGGAAAGTTAAATTTGGAGTATAATTGTTTGTAGGATGCAAAGAAGTTTATGTTGTTAATATTGTTTTTATCAGTATGCTGCTGCTGGAGTATGTGAATTTCCCTTTAGGATTAATAAAGTATCATTTATCTATATATCATATAGTGCATTTCATATCTATCTATCTATCTATCTATCTATCTATCTATCTATCTATCTATCTATCTATCTATTCTTCCTGAGAAATGCTGATTTTAAACTTGAAACTGTGTTAGTGTGTTGGTACCATTTTCATGCCAATAATTTTATGACTAATGTTGTTGTCTTTGTAGACACCGATAATGAATGGCCATTTATAATTGTCACTCTCTGGCCTTCACTATCTGTTGCAGATCAGATATTCTAAGACACTGTTTACAAACGAATTTACTTTCCCTATGGACTAAGAAAATGTATGCATTATGCAGTTGACTCACTCTGTACTCTATGAACCAGACAGATCTGCAAAACCTGCATCTCTGGTCTGTTGATCTCATAAATGATCCTTGAAGTGAATGAAGTCAGGCAGCAGATGTAAATAGTACTGGCCCTTTCTAGTGGGAACTAAATATGTAAGACTGTCACTGTTAATAACGGGGCACTTTTTTCTTTTGCTGTCTGGGACGCTAAAAACATTGGGGGCTAAATTTACAGTATACCCACTTCTCCAGACACCACTACACCACTGTGCAAGATATAAGAGAAGGTAATTTCAGCAGGTAAAATTTAAAAACAATTAACCTTAACGGCACTTGCCGTCCCTTTAATACGTTAATTTATCAAATCTAGTTAACGCCACACCTGCGCACTGCGTGCTCGTCTTTCTTCGCTACTCTTTAAAGACGTTACGTGTTTCCGTGCAAGGAGCTGTAATGCAGTAACAGCAGGCTATACGGTCTAGACATAGTAAATGACGACTTTTAGTATTTAGGCATTCACTAAATCCACTTCGTGAACCCTTTATGTGTTGTGCTTTCGAAGTATTAACACTGAGCCCATGAGCCCACTTCTCTTATATTTCACTTTACTTTTGTAACAGCGCCTTCCGCGACAAAACCGGAAGTACGCATTCCATGTCCCTGCCTCGAAAGTCGCACCAATTTTTAATTGGTCAAGAGGAAGAATTACAAAGAGCGCATTCTAATTTAATTGGACGATGGACATGACATTTAATCAAACCAAGCTAGGTCGCTGTTTATTTGCTAGTTGGTGACAAAAGGAATTCTTGATTGGCGTATATTTTGTGAAAATAAAAATCAATCTAAACGCATTAAGCGTTACACGTCCTCCAAATTTAATACGATCATAAAATGCCATTTCTGTCTGACCAGGTTATTCTTTTACATTGTTTTAATGAAGAAGGCGAGACGGAGACAGTATTAATTCGGGTAGCATGGTTTTCTCCGAATCTTACACTTGGGATCACACTCTTTGAATGGCGCGCATGTGTGAAATTAAATACATAACATTCTGTACACCCAAAACGTGTGTCTTCTAAACGTGTTTAGAAAATGGATGGACAATCTTCATTCTGCCTATTCATGTTCATGATCGCCAGCCATGGTGAAAAATTCCAAACTCCGTGAAAATCATTCCTGTGCAGTTCGTGTGCAGGAGTGGAGCTTGTAAAAGAGTTCGCCACGGGAAGACATTCACGGTCCGTCCATGGCCTGTAAAAAGAGGAACGTTCATTTATAGGTTAGTAATGGGCGGACTGATGCCTCGCGAAGAATCGAAACGTTTAAATCAATTGTGTCGAAAATCGTGTGGAAGTTCGAAGCATTTGACACACATCCCTCTAGTGACTTGTCCTGGCTATCTGTATTAACGTTACGCAAAGTATTACATTTTTTATTTTATTTCTCGCTGCCACAGATCGGCAACAAGATTGTGCATCATATAGTAAACATCTGTATACACATATTCTTTTTCATCTTCATTAGGAGAATATAGCAACGATACTCTCATGTCAATGCAATCGATGTAACGTGCGTATCTCAAACAAAATTCATTGTCGACATCCGCTCTGCTAAGAACAGCAGTAGATCAGTTGTGTGTAGTTAGCCCGATTAGGTGGCTCAATGGCATCACTGCTGTCTCCCCATAAGGCAATGGTTCTCAACCTGTGGGGCGCGAAGTAACAAAATGGGGGGCGCAAAGATGTGAAAAAAAGAAAACAAGAATCGAAATATGAAAAATACATCTATTGAAACCAAAACAAATTAACTTAAACTACATTCTGATACTATAGAAAAATAAATATGGAGCTAGATAAATGTCGATAAAAGTTAAGTAGGTATAACAAAATATGCATCTATGATATATCATTAATTTTAAAAGCACAGATTGATATTACTGGGCTCCTTTCAAAAAACGTTAGGGGGGCGCGATTAAAACTGTTATGAAAACTCGGGTCGCAAATACTTAAAGGTTGAGAAACGCTGACATGAGGAGACCAGGGGTTTGCGTCCTTGGTCCTCCCTGAAAAAATTCCACCTTCCCCTAGTTAAATTGTGCACTGAAAATAATGGCATGTCAGATTAAAATAATAAAAATGTGTATATCGGTTGCACATAATATAATTGTTTTTATCAAAAATAATGTAATTATGCTTGATGCACTAAATATATCCCAAAACATATTTTTATATTAAATGAATGAAACTTTTTCTTTCCCTGTTACATTTATTATATTATGTTAAATGAACATGTCAATAAATCAGAATATTTTACCAATTGTTTTATAAACTCACTTAGCTATAACCTTTTTGGGTTGTCAATTATTCCAGTATCGTTTTATAGTTTATGTTCAAAGTTATTATTAAGAACTAAATAGGTTTGCATATACCTTTTATTTGGTAAAAACAATTCAAACCAAATACAAAAGAGTATTATTCAAAAGCTGAATTGTACACCAGCTGTACAAGAACACTGCTTCTTTGGCTGTGCCAGAATGCCATGGCCAATGTACAACTAAATATGAACACAAAATCCACCTTGGATAGAGTGTTATCAATTACTGTATGTTGTCTGTTAGGCCTTTTCTCTTAATTTACCGTCTTAATCTTCTTTATTTATTTATCTGCTTTGTACAATGCTACAGTATATACTGTATACCCTGCCGTTCTTTCTTAAATTCTGTGAAGTGCCTTGAGCATGGGAAAGGCGCTATATGAATAAAATGTATTATTATTATATTATAAAATACATTTATTTCATATTTGTGTAACTGTATATATTATAGAATAAATGTTAAATATTAGCAAACTATAAAGTGCAAAAATTGCTACTTGGCACCTTCTTTCACAAAATAATTTATTATTTTCAAACCAGCAAATTCGTCAACTGCATTGTATTATATCCGGGTGTATTATTTATTTGTCTGTATTAATAGTATTTATCTAACTCAGCCACAGGGGATGCACAAACCAGTGTGTTTCTTCGTGCCGGTCACAAGCCCGGATAAATGGGGAGGGTTACGTCAGGAAGGGCATCCGGGAGTAAAATGTTGCCAAGTCAATATGCGGACAACGTCGACGATCCGCTGTGGGAACCCCTAACGGGAGCAGCCGAAAGAAGAAGAAGAAGAAGAAGATTAACAGTATTTATCTGGCTGAATTATGATAATACTATCAACAATACTAAAAGTTGTTGTCCCGTAACGAATGTCAGAAATTTTTCTTCCCCAAGTACGTAAACGTATATTCTAAGCGAATAAATCTTGACAACTTAATAGTACATTTACTGAGTATTGTTAGTCTGTGTGATGAAGTTTTTAAAATAAATATCTGAATATTTCTCGTGTTTTTTTTTTTTTTTACTTTTATTTCACTAACCTTTAACCGACGACAATAACTCAAACGTGACTTTACCGCCGCGTTATCCGACCCCCGCTGTTAATTTCCGGTGAGAACTATTTTGACATCTACCTAAATGACTGGAATTAGCATATTGCACATTCCATCCATCCATCTTCCAACCCGCTGAATCCGAACACAGGGTCGCGGGGGTCTGCCTGAGCCAATCCCAGCCAACACAGGGCACAAGGCAGGAACCAATCCACCGCAGGGTGCCAACCCACCGCAGGGCACACACAAACACACCCACACACCAAGTACACACTAGGGCCAATTTAGAATCCACCTAACCTGCATGTCTTTGGACTGTGGGAGGAAACCGCAGCGCCCGGAGGAAACCCACGCAGACACGGGGAGAACATGCAAACTCCACGCAGGGAAGCGAACCTGATCGAGTTATGTTCAAAAGTGGAACATAAACAATACATATAATATAAAGTAAATATCCATCCATTTTCCAACCCGCTGAATCCAAACACAGTGTCACGGGTGTCTGCTGGAGCCAATCCCAGCCAACACAGGAACCAATCCTGGGCAGGGTGCCAACCCACCGCAGGACACACACAAACACACCAGGGCCAATTCTAGAATCGCCAATCCACCTAACCTGCAGGGCTTTGGACTGTGGGAGGAAACCGGAGCGCCCGGAGGAAACACGGGGAGAACATGCAAACTCCACGCAGGGAGGACCCGGGAAGCAAACCCAGGTCTCCTAACTGCGAGGCAGCAGCGCTACCACTGCGCCATCGTGCCGCCCTTAAAGTAAATACATTTTTGTAAATGTAACAACCTGCCATTTCCTTTGTTTCCAGTGAAGTTAACAAATTCAACAAATTCTTGACTTTTCATACTAGTCCAGTAGTCCGCAAGTATATGTTCATTTTAGCATAATGTGATAATTAGGAAATATTTGAATGAATTTGTCAATCACACAATCCAAATCAAATTTCTTGGCTCTCTCAGCCTGCATGGAAATTACTGCGATATTTGAAAAGCACACGTCTGACATCTGCGGTGGGCTGGCGCCCTGTCCGGGGTTTGTTTCCTGCCTTGTACCCTGCGTTGGCTGGGATTGGCTCCAGCAGACCCCCGTGACCCTGTAGTTCGGATATGGCGGGTTGGAAAATGGATGGTTGTACGTCTGTCATTGTTGATGGCAGATGTTTTTTGATCAACGTTAAGTTTTCTGAATGATCTCTCGGCCTCAGAGATGTAACTGGTATTGTCCACGAGACTTGCAGTAGTCGTTTTGTTTCGTAGACAGCGTCTTCATATTTTTTAACATGTCCAGCAAAGAAGTGGCTACAATTTCACAACTCTCCTTCTTTCGCGCAGCTGAACGCTGTAGTTGTTTTATCCCAATGTCTAAATCGGTGGCGTTTGTCTTGTATTGCTCTGCCAGAGGAGTTAAATTCTCAACGTCTACGAACTTTTCATTGCTAGGTACGAACGAATCTATTGCCGAGGTCACGCGATTCACTCCATGTCTGTGATAAACTGATGGCACTCGTTGACTTAATGCCAGCTTCTTGGCTATTGCTGGGCTGCTGAGTGATCGAGCAAGGAGCTGCAACTCGTAGTAGTTGATACGTACATGCGGTTCATTATTGGCCGTTTTCTTTGTTATAAATATAGAAAGTGATACTATGACAGTGAAAGAACAGTAAATCTTATCAACATTTGCGCCTAGTCACCAAATTTTTACCAGGTCCTGCAACAGGTCTCTAAGACGTTTTACCAGGTCCTGGGACCTTGCTGGACTTGGTGTGGCGCAGCCACTGACTTCACGTAAACGCATACCTGCAGCAAAGTTATGTTGCTTTCTATCCTGAAACGGCTTAACGTTCACTTCCAGAAAAACATTGGCGGGATCTGCAGTGTACAGTAGAATACAGCGCACATCTGGGCCAGTCCGAGTCCGACGGACTGCAGCTACTCGAAGGGGCTAAATGAAATGCGAGAGAAAGCTCATCGAAAAGGAGCCAAAGCGAGTAGATTGTGCTGCCATTAATTTGTACCATTTATTAACAGATAATTGTGTGACATTGGTGATTTAACACAAGTGAATAAATCAAGTTTCACAGGTAAGATATTTATTTATACAGAAACGCGTGTATTTTTTCTAGTGCTTGTGCGCCATCTAGTGGTCATGTGGATGGTTAAGTAGTGAAAGTAGCGGTAAAAGTGTTACGAAAGAGAATCTTCTTCTTCCTTCGGCTGCTCCCGTTAGGGGTTACCACAGCGGATCGTCTGTCCGCATATGGATTTGGCAAACGTTTACACCGGATGCCGTTCCTGACGTAACCCTCCCCATTTATCCTAAAAATAGGAAGAGAAGTACAACAGGCTTCGAGTGACTGTCTTCATTCCAGAAGTTTGAGTGCGTATGAATGAGGTTGGTTTTAAGCCCTCGATGTCCCACTGGCCTTGAGAACCGCAAAAATTAGACCTCATTTAAAACAAAATCCTCTTTGGATCCTGAGGTGATAGCAAACTATCGTCCGATCTCCAACCTTCCATTTTTGTTTAAGGTTTTGGAAAAGGTTGTTTTGGTTCAGCTTCAGGATCACCTCAATAAATTCAGTCTGGTTTCCGCACTTCTCACAGTACAGAGACAGCCCTGGTCAGAGTCACCAATGACCTCCTGATGGCCGCTGATAACAGGGCTCTCCATCACTCCTTATCCTCCTGGACCTCACAGCTGCATTTGATACCGTAGATCATAATGTTCTCCTTCTTCGTCTTCACTATATAATTAGACTTTCTGGCACTGCTTTGGAGTGGTTTTGAGTCCTATCTCACAGACAAGGCTGTGTATGTGGCCTTGGGGGGTGCTAAATCTCATACCACCACTGTCACCTGTGGGGTTTCCTCAAAGATCAGTCCTTGGGCCGACCCTTTTTAATATCTATATACTACCCCTGGGTCCCATCATCCACAAGCATGGAGTTTCATTCCACTGTTATACCGATGATACGCAGCTTGATGTGAGGCTGGATTCAACTTCTCTTACATCTCTATCAACCCTATCTTCCTGCTTGGATGAGATTGAGGCCTGGATATCCAAGAACTTCCTCAAGCTGAACAGCACTAAAACCGAAGCTCTTTTAATTGGCACCCCTCCATCAACTTCATTCCTCTGTAAATTGTATTTCCTTTTCTGACCGTACCTTTCCCCTCTCCCCTTCAGTTACAAATCTGGGTGTCAAATTAGACTCCCACTTGACGTTTGAGGCACATGTCCATCACCTTTGTAAAATTGCTTTCCTTCATCTCTGAAACATAGCCAAACTCCGTCCCTACCTCTCCCTCTGTGACGCTGAAAAGCTGCTTCATGCCTTTATCTCCTCCAGGCTGGATTATTGTAATGCACTCCTCATCGGGATCCCCAGCAAGAGCCTTCAAAAGCTCCAACAAATTCAAAATAGTGCTGCAAGAATCCAGATGAGGGTGTGGAAATATGAACATATTTCACCAATCCTTCGGTCACTTCATTGGCTCCCCATCCACCTCCGTATCGAATACAAACTCTGTCTGCTCACTCACCAGTGTATCCATTGAAATGCTCCATAATAGCTGAAGGAACTCCTTATACTACAATCCACTGCAAGAAACTTCCATTTTGCAAATATTCACAGCCTTCGCCCCCCTTGTGACCAAGCTTCATACAATGGGTGACCGAGTCTTTGCAGCCGCTGCTCCACGGCTCTGGAATGGCCTACCAGAGAGCCTGAGAACACAGCAGACTGTGGGCCGTTTTAAAAAACAGCTAAACACTTTTCTATTTAGGAAAGCTTATTAACAAGAATGCTATAATTATTGTTATTTTATCTCTGTTTTTATCTCTCTTTGCCTTTGTTTAAACTTTTTATGTAGCACTTTGAGATTTACTGCTAATGTAAAGTGCCCTATAAATAAAATGCATTATTATTATTATTATTATGTCTCAAAGCCTGATAGATTCCTTTGGATTCACCACATAGCATAGCTTGACTTTTATTTCCGGGAAATATGTCACCTTAGTGATAGCTTGTGGTGATGTGTGTTTTTTCGCTATACCATCTAAAAAATGGTGTCATTATTTTTTTTCCAGCACCTCTTGACTCAGGCAGCATGATGGCGCAGTGGGTAGCGTGGCAGACTCGCAGTTAGGAGACCTGGGTTCACTTCCCGGGTCCTCTCTGTGTGAAGTTTGCGTGGGTTTCCTCTCACAATCCAAAGACATGCAGTTTAGGTGCATTGGCGATCCTAAATTTTCCCTAGTGGTGGGCTGGGATTAGGATATAGCAGGTTGGAAATTGACCTCTTGACTCGCCAATATGAGAAAACCATCCATCTCCTAACCCGCTGAATCCAAATACAGGGTCACGGGGGTCTGCCGGAGCCAACACAGGGCAGGAACCAATCCTGGGCAGGGTGCCAACCCACCGCAGGACACACACAAACGGGCCAATTTAGAATCGCCAATGCACCTAATCTGCATGTCTTTGGATCGTGGGAGGAAACCCACACAGACACAGGGAGAACATGCAAACTCTACACAGGGAGGACCCGGGAAGCAAACCAAGGTCTCATAACTGCGAGGCAGCAGCGCTACCACTGCACCACCGTGCCACCCTGAGAAAACCATCACATATGATATACGGTTCAACTCATCTTGATATCTACTTATTCAAAACATCAAGCTTTCATAGGGCTTCCCCACTATTTTTTGCCATATACAATACAGTACATTACAATACACAGAACATATAGACTCAAAACCCACATATCTGGTCACAACAACCGCTGTGACCTGTGAATGTGTCCCAGTTCATAGACAGTAGGACAGAAACAACATTGGAAAACCTTTAAGTAAGGCATCTTTAATGTTAAAAATGAATAGACCTCTTCAGGCTAAGATTCATTAAGCAAGAGAGGAGAACAATGTCTAGTCAAGATCTTTGGATAAGATAATTGTCCAACAAAGCCTTTTGAAGTTTCTGATGAGTTCTTCCATACAATGTGCGTCTGTAGTCAGGTTGTCTGTGTTAGTCCGAGAGATGCAAACAATCCTCATATCTGGACATAAAACCCATGTCTCTATTTAAACCAGGTTGTAATGTGTTCAATTTTAGATGCCTTTGACTTCCCATTCTTTTCTCTCTTGCTGTGTTCTGAAGTTGCCCATAAGCCCTGTGACTTTGAGGTCCCTCTCACTGTGTCCATGACTGTTGAAGTGGGCTGCTACAGGAACATCTGTGTTGCCAGTCTTGATGTGGAGCCCATGTAAGTTCATTCTCTGGCGGAGTGTTTGTCCAGTTTCTCCTACATAGAGTGCAGTGTCAGGACATTTCATACAGAGAATGAGGTAGACAACATTAGATGATCTGCAGGAAAATGTGTGATGTTCTAGTCGGCAGTGTGGTATAACTACACGGTCTGCATTTTAAATATGAGCACATGTTTTACATCTTTTCTGTAGGCAGGGAGTTGTGCCATTTTCTGTTGGTTCACTTAGGGAATTTCGGACAATTAGTTGCTGCAGGTTTGGCGATTGTCTGTATGCCAGGAGGGGAGGTTCTAGAAATCCATTTTTCAGCGTTTTGCTATTGTGTAGCATTGGTTCAAGTTCTTTTAAGATTTTTCGAAGTACTTCAAGATGTGGTTATAAGTGACAACAAGGGAATGTGGTTCTTGTCGTCTTTGTTTTTATATTCCAGAAAGTTGTCTCTGGGTATGGCAGTAGCTCTTCTTAATTGAGTGTCTGTTGTTTTGGAGGTATAACCTCATCTGATGAAATCTCATCTAAGCTCCTGCAGTTGTTTATCCCGGTCTGTCGGGTCTGATCAAATACAGTTGTATCGTATTGCTTGGCTGAAAATAATTTAGTGCCTTATATGCTTGGGGTGGAAGCTGTCACTTTTCAGGTAGGTCCATCTGTCTGTCGATTTGTGAAAAACAGAAATTACATGGGTGTTGTCTTTCAGTTGAATGGTGGTGTCAAGGAAGCTGACTTCTGTTTTTGAGTAATTCAGCTTCAGCTTTATGTTGGGGTGGAAGGAAATATATTCATAATGAAAATGGAGGAGGACCTTCTCACTGGCAGTCCAGATTATGAAGAGTCATCTATGGAACGGGGATACAACACTGGTTTTAAGATGCACGTTGTCATAAAATCTTCCTTCAATTTTTCCATAAATAGGTTTGCCTAGTGAGGTGTAAACCGACAGCCCATTGCTGTCCCCATTTGTTGTGAGTAGAAGTCTGGTCCAAATGAGAATTAATTATGTGTCAGAGTGAGTTTTATCATTTGTAGAAATGACTCTGTGGGTAAGCCATGTTGTTTGACTTACATTTCACGTGCCTATATGCCATCATCATGGGGGATGTTTATGTAAAGGGCCTCAACATCCATTGTGACCAGTAAGGTTCCCTCAGGTGAGGGGCCTATAGCAGACAGTTTTTTTAAGAAATCAGTGGTGTCCTAGATGTAGTTGGTTGTATAGTAGGCGAGGGGTTTAAAGATGTGCTCCATCCAACCTGAAACATTTTCTGTAAGAGAGCCAATTCATGAGCATGCATTACTACAAACTACAGGAAGACCCCACAGATCTCTACAAGAAGGAAATAAAAAGATAGCAAGTAGCTTTCCTCTTGATATCAGGGATCATGTAAACAGTTTAATTCCAGAGAACCCCAAAATGGGTTACTTCTACATGCTTCCTAAAATCCACAAAGATGGGAACCCAAAAAGACCTATAATCTCACGAATTGGCTCCCTTACAGAAAAAGATCTTGACTAGAGATTGTTCTCCTCTCTTGCTTAATGAATCTTAGCCTGAAGAGGTCGTTTCATTTTTTACATTTAAGTTGTCTCACTTAATGGTCTTCCAATGTTGTTCTTTGTCCGGGTGTCTATGTAGACACAGGGAACTCCAGTTTCTGTATTACATTTTGCCTGAAGAAAGGGCCTGAGTTGCCTTGAAACCTTGCATATTGTAATATTTCTATTTAGCCAATTAAAGGTGTCATTTTGCTTGACTTCTTACTACAGTCATAATGACTAACATGATACAGCACCCCAGTACTACAGGTAGTTTTGCAGAGTAAGTTAAGGCAGTTTCTGAGTTTTAATGATATTGATAACAAAAGAAAAGTGAAAAATGAGCGACAGCTCAGAAGGACTTGCTTCAAGAGGAAGGTCATTTTACAGTTTTAGAAAGTTCTCCATACCCTTTCAGATGCCAGTGATGATCCATAACTCTGTCCCGAACACTCCATGAAATGTCTACTGATCAAAGATGGCACATATACATCATGGCAAAAAACGTCAATCAGTAAGATTTTTAATAATTTTCATTGGAGGAAAACAGTTGACAATACATGAATCATAACTATTCCAAAGAGGCAGGTATAAGCAGACATACAGTCATATGAAAAAGTTTGGGAAACCCTCTCAGCCTGCATAATAATTGACTCTCCTTTCAACAAAAAAGATCACAGTGGTACGGCTTTCATTTCCTAGGAACATCTGAGTACTGGGGTGTTTTCCGAACAAAGATTTTTAGTGACGCAGTATTTAGTTGTATGAAATTAAATCAAATGTGAAAAACTGGCTGTGCACAAATGTGGGTCCCCTTGTCATTTTGCTGATTTGAATGCCTGTCACTGCTCAATGCTGATTACCTGCAACACCAAATTGGTTGGATGAGCTCATTAAGCCTTGAACTCCATAGACAGGTGTGTCCAATCATGAGTGGTAAAAGGTATTTAAGGTGGTCAATTGCAAGTTGTGTTTCCCTTTGACTCTCCTCTGAAGATGAACAGACAGCGTGGGATCCTCAAAGCAACTCTCAGAACATCTGAAAACAAAGATCGTTCAGTCTCATGGTTTAGGGGAAGGCTACAAAAAGCGATCTCAGAGGTTTAAACTGCCAGTTTCAACTGTAAGGAATGGAATCAGGAAATGGAAGGCCACAGGCACAGTTGCTGTTAAACCCAGCAGGTCTGGCAGGCCAAGAAAAATACAGGAGCGGCATATGCAGAGGCAGGATTGTGAGAATGGTTACAGACAACCACAGAACTCCTCCAAAGACCTGCAAGAACATCTCGCTGCAGATGGTGTATCTGTACATCATTCTACAATTCAGCGCAATTTGCACAAAGAACATCTGTATGGCAGGGTGATGAGAAAGAAGCCACAAACAGAGTCGCTTGTTGTATACAAATGCTCATTTAGACAAGACAGATTTATTTTGGAACAAAGTGCTTTGGACTGATGAGACAAAAATTTTGTTATTTGGTCAAACAAAAAGTGCTTTGTATGGTGAAAGAAGAACACCGCATTCCAAGAGGAACACCTGCTACCCCCTGTCAAATTTGGTGGAGGTTCCATCATGCTGTGGGGCTGTGTGGTTAGTTCAGAGACTGGGGTCCTTGTTAAAGTCGAGGGTCGGATGAATTCAACCCAATATCAACCAATTCTTCAGGATAATGTTCAAGCATCAGTCACAAAGTTGAAGTTACTTAAGCAGGGGCTGGATATTCCAACAAGACGATGACCCAAAACACAGCTGGAAATCTACAAAGGCATTCATGCAGAGGGAGAAGTACAATGTTCTGGAATGGCCGTCACAGTCCCCTGACTTGAATATCATCGAAAATCTATGGGATGATTTGAAGCAGGCTGTTCATGCTCGGCAGCCATCAATTTGAACTGAACTGGAGAGATTTTGTATGGAAGAATGGTCAGAAATACCTTCATTCAGAATCCAGACACTCATCAAAGGCTATAGGAGGTGTCTAGAGGCTCAACTAAGCATTGATGTCATATTTCTGTTGTGGTGCCCAAATTTATGCACCTGTCTAATTTTGTTATGATGCATATTGCATATTTTCTGTTAATCCAATAAACTTAATGTCACTGCTGTTTCCATAAGGAATGTCATATATTAAAGGGCAGTTGCCAATGAGAAACAAAAATCCAAAGAATTAAGAGGGCTTCCCAAACATTTTCATATGACCATATATGGTAAAAAAGGAAACGAGAACAGTTAAAGGGTTGGGGCCCCAAGAGGGATGGATGCCCTGCTTAACACTAGAATTACCAGAGCCTACGAAAAAAGTCATAGATCCGGCCCACCTTAAATCTGTTCGCACCTCTCCATCAGCGTCTTTTGTCCTGTAAATGTGCCGATAAAGACAGGCAGCAAGCAGCCAACTATTCCATCCACTGACAGCCACAGAAGGTGCACCAAGTTCTCCCAGCTCATGCCTTGATTGATTATCTGGGAGTGAAGTGCTGGAGTTTTAGAGTGGAAATAATAGATCGTTATTTGGAACACATGCATTTCATGTGTGTTCCATTTCTACAATAATCTGTGTAAACACATTGTTAAAACTGAAACGTTTTTCATATTTTAGTAGTAAATGACAAAATATTGGCATCTATATATATAATTCACTAAGGCAAGACAACCATGAAAAGCACGCCGGAAGGGGCGTGGATTCACTAAGCCGCCGACAAGTGAGACACCTATGGCGCACACAGGAAGGAGCCACGCCCACCAACTCCAAGACCGTTGGATACGACGACAACTCGCAGGGCCACGGCCACCAACTTGGACGTGACGACACAGAAAAAATGGCGTCATTTATGTTTGCCTGTCGTAGAGGCCACATGCAGTGCAGGTCGGGTTAATGTCATGTACCTCTGAGCTACGTTGACTGTTCATAGAGGCATGTTTCTCGCGGAGGTGAATCGCCATATGCAGCGTGTGAAACGGTTTGCGAGGGGTATCCCATGGGATTCTTAAAACAATCCTTTAAAACTGAGGTTAAAGCACAATGAAGGAATCAGTCTTTAAAAACCTATAAGCCCTGTGCCTCTGTTTCATTACCATCTCACCTGCTTCACTAATGCAGGCCCTGCAACAGTCGAGACGCTCTGTCAGCAGCTGACCTTCTCTGTGCCTGACTGGTTCACACAGAGGCAGCGCAAGAGAAAGCCGCGCCAGAGACAGACAGAGGCACACACACAGGCAGCTGGTGGGCGGCTCTCCGTGAGTTTCTCTTGCGAGCGGACACATGACCAGGCGGTGTGTATGCTTCGAGAACGAGGCTGGACGTGGCTTGCGACCGGGCACATGAGCAGGCAGCGTGTATGCTTCGAGTGCGAGGGCGTACGCGACAGGACCATCTAGGAAAAATCATGTCGCGGATGTGATTCGCTGTATGCAGTGTGTAAAGCAGTTTGTGTGTCACAGATGTGAATCGCTGTATGCGGCGTTTAGAACAGTTTGCGAGGGGTGTCCCTGTGTCTTTCCAGAAGTGTTCAACCATCAATAAATAATTATGCGGCGTTTGTTATGCCGTGGGTTCATTATTGTGTTGTATTTTGCTCTCTCCAGAGTTCCATCTTTTCATTCACTTACTGTTGTATTCTCACACTAACCTGTTTTAGACAACCGTATCTTTCCAGAAGTTTTTACCATTCAATAAATAATTATGCATGAGATTGAGCGTGTGTCTAGGCGTGGGTAAGCCGTTGAACCCCATTCGGGCTGCAAACCGTGGAATTGCCACTAAGTGCGACTCATACGCTCCCACTGTTTTCGTCCCTACCCTTTGTACACACCCCCCTCCCACACGTTGACTGTTCATAGAGGCGTTTCTCGCAGAGGTGAATCGCCATATGCGGCGTGTAAAACTGTTTGCGAGGGGTATCCCATGGGATCATTAAAAC